>NC_068438.1:55111063-55256063 GCF_023373465.1 Oncorhynchus keta | reverse complement strand
TTATATACAGTAGAGAGGTTATTACAATTACTATTGACCACTAGTAGTGAGGTTATATACAGTAGAGAGGTTATTACAATTACTATTGACCACTAGTAGTGAGGTTATATACAGTAGAGAGGTTTTTACCATTACTATTGACCACTAGTAGTGAGGTTATATACAGTAGAGAGGTTATTACTATTACTATTGACCACTAGTAGTGAGGTTATATACAGTAGAGAGGTTATTACCATTACTATTGACCACTAGTAGTGAGGTTATATACAGTAGAGAGGTTATTACCATTACTATTGACCACTAGTAGTGAGGTTATATACAGTAGAGAGGTTATTACCATTACTATTGACCACTAGTAGTGAGGTTATATACAGTAGAGAGGTTATTACCATTACTATTGACCACTAGTAGTGAGGTTATATACAGTAGAGAGGTTATTACCATTACTATTGACCACTAGTAGTGAGGTTATATACAGTAGAGAGGTTATTACCATTACTATTGACCACTAGTAGTGAGGTTATATACAGTAGAGAGTTATTACTATTACTATTGACCACTAGTAGTGAGGTTATATACAGTAGAGAGGTTATTACCATTACTATTGACCACTAGTAGTGAGGTTATATACAGTAGAGAGGTTATTACTATTACTATTGACCACTAGTAGTGAGGTTATATACAGTAGAGAGGTTATTACCATTACTATTGACCACTAGTAGTGAGGTTATATACAGTAGAGAGGTTATTACCATTACTATTGACCACTAGTAGTGAGGTTATATACAGTAGAGAGGTTATTACTATTACTATTGACCACTAGTAGTGAGGTTATATACAGTAGAGAGGTTATTACCATTACTATTGACCACTAGTAGTGAGGTTATATACAGTAGAGAGGTTATTACCATTACTATTGACCACTAGTAGTGAGGTTATATACAGTAGAGAGGTTATTACCATTACTATTGACCACTAGTAGTGAGGTTATATACAGTAGAGAGGTTATTACCATTACTATTGACCACTAGTAGTGAGGTTATATACAGTAGAGAGGTTATTACCGTTACTATTGACCACTAGTAGTGAGGTTATATACAGTAGAGAGGTTATTACCATTACTATTGACCACTAGTAGTGAGGTTATATACAGTAGAGAGGTTATTACTATTACTATTGACCACTAGTAGTGAGGTTATATACAGTAGAGAGGTTATTACCATTACTATTGACCACTAGTAGTGAGGTTATATACAGTAGAGAGGCTATATACAGTAGAGAGGTTATATACAGTAGAGAGGTTATATACATTAGAGAGGTTATATACAGTAGAGAGGTTATATACATTAGAGAGGTTATATACAGTAGAGAGGTTATATACAGTAGAGAGGTTATATACAGTAGAGAGGTTATATACAGTAGAGAGGTTATATACAGTAGAGAGGTTATATACAGTAGAGAGGTTATATACAGTAGAGAGGTTATATACAGTAGAGAGGCTATATACAGTAGAGAGGTTATATACAGGCACCAGTTAGTCTGGCTAACTAATAATAATAACAGAGAGGTTATATACAGTAGAGAGGTTATATACAGTAGAGAGGTTATATACAGTAGAGAGGCTATATACAGTAGAGAGGTTATATACAGGCACCAGTTAGTCTGGCTAACTAATAATAATAACAGAGAGGTTATATACAGTAGAGAGGTTATATACAGTAGAGAGGCTATATACAGTAGAGAGGTTATATACAGTAGAGAGGTTATATACAGTAGAGAGGTTATATACAGTAGAGGTTATATACAGTAGAGAGGTTATATACAGTAGAGAGGTTATATACAGTAGAGAGGCTATATACAGTAGAGAGGTTATATACAGGCACCAGTTAGTCTGGCTAACTAATAATAATAACAGAGAGGTTATATACAGTAGAGAGGTTATATACAGTAGAGAGGTTATATACAGTAGAGAGGCTATATACAGTAGAGAGGTTATATACAGTAGAGAGGTTATATACAGGCACCAGTTAGTCTGGCTAACTAATAATAATAACAGAGAGGTTATATACAGTAGAGAGGTTATATACAGTAGAGAGGTTATATACAGGCACCGATTAGTCTGTCTAATTGAGGTAGTATGTACATGAATGTATAGTTAAAGTGACTATGCATACATGATGAACAGAGAGTAGCAGCAGCGTAAAAAGAGGGGTTGTGGGGGGGGACACAATAGCCATTTGTTCAGGAGTCTTATGGCTTGGGGGGGTAGAAGCTGTTGAGATGCCTTTTGGTCCTAGACTTGGCGCTCCGGTACCGCTTGCCATGCAGTAGTAGAGAGTACAGTCTATGACTAGGGTGGCTGGGGTCTTTGACAATTCTTTTAGGGCCTTCCTCTGACACCGCCTGGTGTTGAGGTCCTGGATGGCAGGCAACTTTGCCCCAGTGATGTACTGGGCGGTACTCACTACCCTCTGTAGTGCCTTGCAATTAGAGGCCGAGCAGTTGCCACACCAAGTAGTGATGCAACCAGCATGCTCTCAATGTTGCAGCTGTAGAGCCTTTTGAGGATCCGAGAACCCATGCCAAATCTGACCTCCTCCCTATAGGCTGTCTCGTCATTATCGGTGATCAGGTCTACCACTGTTGTGTCGTCAGCAAACTTAATGATGGTGTTGGAGTCGTGCTTGGCTACGCAGTCGTGGGTGAACAGGGAGTACAGAAGGGGACTGAGAACGCACCCCTGAGGGGCCAACCTTGTTGAGGATCAGCGTGGCGGATGTGTTGTTACCTACACTTACCACCTGGGGGTGGCCCGTCAGGAAGTCCAGGATCCAGTTGCAGAGGGAGGTGCTTAGTCCCACGGTCCTTAGCTTAGTAATGAGCTTTGAGGGCACTAATGGTGTTGAACGCTGAGCTGTAGTCAATGAACATCATTCTGACATTGGTGTTCCTTTTGTCCAGGTGGGAAAGGGCAGTGTGGAGCGCAATAGAGATTGTATCATCTGTGGATCTGTTTTGGGCGGTATGCAAATTGGAGTATGTCTAGGGTTTCTGGGATAATGGTTTTGATGTGAGCCATTAACAGCCTTTCAAAGCACTTCATGGCTACGGACGTGAGTGCTACAGGTCTGAAGTCATTTAATCAGATTACCCTAGTGTCCTTGGGCACAGGGACTATGGTGGTCTGCTTGAAACATGTTGGTATTACAGACCATGACAGGGAGAGGTTGAAAATGTCAGTGAAGACACCTGCCAGTTGGTCCGTGAACGCTTTGAGTACACGTCCTGGTAATCCGTCTGGCCCCACGGCCTTGTGAATGTTGCCTGTAATCCATGGCTTCTGGTTGGGGTATGTACGTCCAGTCACTGTGGGGACGATGTCATCGATTCACTTATTGATAAAGCCAGTGACTGATGTGGTGTATTCCTCAATGCCATCGGAAGAATCCCGGAACATGTTCCAGTCTGTGATAGTAAAACAGTCCTGTAGTTTAGCATCTGCTTCATCTGACCACTTCTTTATTGACTGAGTCACTGGTGCTTCCTGCTTTAATTTTTGCTTGTTGTCAGTGGTGGTAAATAAACAGCCACGACAGAATAGATGAAAACTCTCTTGGCAAATAGTCTACAGTTTATCATATGACACTCTACTTCAGGTGAGCAAAATCTAGAGACTTCCTTAGATTTTGTGCATCAGCTGTTGTTACAAATATGCGCACACTGCCCCCCCGCTCGTCTTACCGGCTGTTCTATCTAGCCGGTGCAGCGTATATCCCGCCAGCTCAATATCCATGTCATTATCCAGCCACTATTCCGCGAATCATAAGATGTTAGAGTTTTTAATGTCCCGCTGGTAGAATATTCGTGATCGTACCTTGTCTAATTTATTGTCCAATGATTGTACGTTAGCAAGGCAGAGATCCCACTCGCCATCGGTGGATCCTTACGAGACGCCCCGCCCTGTGTCCTCTACACGTCTCTTTCTCTTGCCAATGACGGGGATGTCTGAGGTACATTCTGTGCGTCTTGCTTGTTGAAGAAAACATCTTCAGTGTAATCCGAGGTGAGTGATCGCTGTCCTGAAATCCAGAAGCAAAATGCCATAAGATACGGTTGCAGAAACATTATGTACAAAATAAGTTACAAATATCGCGAAGAAAAACATAATGGCACAATTGGTTGGGCGCCCGTGAAACTGCTGCGATTTCTTCCCCCGCCATCTTTTAAGGGCGCTATTGTACTTATTGTTCCCTATATAGTACACTACTTATAAGTACAATAGTTCGTAAATGAAAGGTGGAGCGGCGATGGCTAGAAGACCGGTGACGTCGACCGCCGAACGAGGAGAGGAAGTCGTGACAGAAACACTGTGTTGTTAATCAGTTTGGTTCAGTCAGTGTGTACAGAAACACTGTGTTGTTAATCAGTTTGGTTCAGTCAGTGTGTGTACAGAAACACTGTGTTGTTAATCAGTTTGGTTCAGTCAGTGTGTGTACAGAAACACTGTGTTGTTAATCAGTTTGGTTCAGTCAGTGTGTCTACAGAAACACTGTGTTGTTAATCAGTTTGGTTCAGTCAGTGTGTACAGAAACACTGTGTTGTTAATCAGTTTGGTTCAGTCAGTGTGTCTACAGAAACACTGTGTTGTTAATCAGTTTGGTTCAGTCAGTGTGTCTACAGAAACACTGTGTTGTTAATCAGTTTGGTTCAGTCAGTGTGTGTACAGAAACACTGTGTTGTTAATCAGTTTGGTTCAGTCAGTGTGTGTACAGAAACACTGTGTTGTTAATCAGTTTGGTTCAGTCAGTGTGTGTACAGAAACACTGTGTTGTTAATCAGTTTGGTTCAGTCAGTGTGTACAGAAACACTGTGTTGTTAATCAGTTTGGTTCAGTCAGTGTGTCTACAGAAACACTGTGTTGTTAATCAGTTTGGTTCAGTCAGTGTGTACAGAAACACTGTGTTGTTAATCAGTTTGGTTCAGTCAGTGTGTACAGAAACACTGTGTTGTTAATCAGTTTGGTTCAGTCAGTGTGTACAGAAACACTGTGTTGTTAATCAGTTTGGATCAGTCAGTGTCTACAGAAACACTGTGTTGTTAATCAGTTTGGTTCAGTCAGTGTCTACAGAAACACTGTGTTGTTAATCAGTTTGGTTCAGTCAGTGTGTCTACAGAAACACTGTGTTGTTAATCAGTTTGGTTCAGTCAGTGTGTACAGAAACACTGTGTTGTTAATCAGTTTGGTTCAGTCAGTGTGTGTACAGAAACACTGTGTTGTTAATCAGTTTGGTTCAGTCAGTGTGTACAGAAACACTGTGTTGTTAATCAGTTTGGTTCAGTCAGTGTGTGTACAGAAACACTGTGTTGTTAATCAGTTTGGTTCAGTCAGTGTGTGTACAGAAACACTGTGTTGTTAATCAGTTTGGTTCAGTCAGTGTGTCTACAGAAACACTGTGTTGTTAATCAGTTTGGTTCAGTCAGTGTGTACAGAAACACTGTGTTGTTAATCAGTTTGGTTCAGTCAGTGTGTACAGAAACACTGTGTTGTTAATCAGTTTGGTTCAGTCAGTGTGTGTACAGAAACACTGTGTTGTTAATCAGTTTGGTTCAGTCAGTGTGTACAGAAACACTGTGTTGTTAATCAGTTTGGTTCAGTCAGTGTGTGTACAGAAACACTGTGTTGTTAATCAGTTTGGTTCAGTCAGTGTGTGTACAGAAACACTGTGTTGTTAATCAGTTTGGTTCAGTCAGTGTGTCTACAGAAACACTGTGTTGTTAATCAGTTTGGTTCAGTCAGTGTGTACAGAAACACTGTGTTGTTAATCAGTTTGGTTCAGTCAGTGTGTACAGAAACACTGTGTTGTTAATCAGTTTGGTTCAGTCAGTGTGTGTACAGAAACACTGTGTTGTTAATCAGTTTGGTTCAGTCAGTGTGTACAGAAACACTGTGTTGTTAATCATTTTGGTTCAGTCAGTGTGTACAGAAACACTGTGTTGTTAATCAGTTTGGTTCAGTCAGTGTGTACAGAAACACTGTGTTGTTAATCAGTTTGGTTGATCCCAGGGTTGTGTCCCAATTGGCACCCTCTTCCCTATGTAGTGCACTACTTTTGACCAATAGCGGGATAATCTTATATGGAGAGGGTAGAGGGTGCCATTTGGGACACCCAGGAGACAGGCCCTCTACCCCCAGGAGACAGGCCCTCTACCCCCAGGAGACAGGCCCTCTACCCCCAGGAGACAGGCCCTCTACCCCAAGGAGACAGGCCCTTTACCTGTCAGGGTGAGGGGAGAGGGTTTACCTGACAGGGGAGAGGGGAAAGGGTTACCTGACAGGGGGAGGGGAGAGGGTTACCTGACAAGGGTTCCTTGACGGGGAGGGGAGGGATTTACCTGACAGGGGAGATTATCATTACCATTATCATTAACAGCAGACTCGTACCATTATCATTAACAGCAGACTCATACCATTAACATTAACAGCAGACTCATACCATTATCATTAACAGCAGACTCATACCATTATCATTAACAGCAGACTCATACCATTATCATTAACAGCAGACTCATACCATTATCATTAACAGCAGACTCATACCATTATCATTAACATCAGACTCGTACCATTATCATTAACAGCAGACTCGTACCATTATCATTAACAGCAGACTCATACCATTATCATTAACAGCAGACTCATACCATTATCATTAACAGCAGACTCATACCATTATCATTAACAGCAGACTCATACCATTATCATTAACAGCAGACTCATACCATTATCATTAACAGCAGACTCATACCATTATCATTAACAGCAGACTCGTACCATTATCATTAACAGCAGACTCGTACCATTATCATTAACAGCAGACTCATACCATTATCATTAACAGCAGACTCATACCATTATCATTAACAGCAGACTCGTACCATTATCATTAACAGTAGACTCGTACCATTATCATTAACAGTAGACTCGTACCATTATCATTAACAGCAGACTCGTACCATTATCATTAACAGCAGACTCGTACCATTATCATTAACAGTAGACTCGTACCATTATCATTAACAGCAGACTCGTACCATTATCATTAACAGCAGACTCATACCATTATCATTAACAGCAGACTCATACCATTATCATTAACAGCAGACTCGTACCATTATCATTAACAGCAGACTCGTACCATTATCATTAACAGCAGACTCATACCATTATCATTAACAGCAGACTCGTACCATTATCATTAACAGCAGACTCGTACCATTATCATTAACAGCAGACTCGTACCATTATCATTAACATCAGACTCGTACCATTATCATTAACATCAGACTCGTACCATTATCATTAACATCAGACTCGTACCATTATCATTAACAGTAGACTCGTACCATTATCATTAACAGTAGACTCGTACCATTATCATTAACAGCAGACTCATACCATTATCATTAACAGCAGACTCATACCATTATCATTAACAGCAGACTCATACCATTATCATTAACAGCAGACTCATACCATTATCATTAACAGCAGACTCATACCATTATCATTAACAGCAGACTCATACCATTATCATTAACAGCAGACTCATACCATTATCATTAACAGCAGACTCATACCATTATCATTAACAGCAGACTCGTACATTTTCTCAGTGAAAACAATATACTGAGCAAATGTCAAATAGGCTTTTTACCAAATTACCGTACGACAGACCACGTATTCACCCTGCACACCCTAATTGACAAACAAACAAACAAACCAAAACAAAAGTAAAGTGTCATGGGGTTTTTTCTCCCAAAAAAGCTTTTGACTCAATTTGGCATGAGGATCTGCTATATAAATCAATGGAAACTGGTGTTATAAAATCCATGTACACCAAACAACACGTCTGTGCTTAAATTTGGCAAACAATGAAGATTTCTTTCCACGGGGCCATGGGGTGAGACAGGGATGCAGCTTGAGAATAAAGACATCAAAACGATTAAATAACACATGTAGTAACTAAAATAGTGTTAAACAAAACTAAATGTATTTTATATAATAAATAAATAAATATAATTTATATTTTTCAAGTAGCCACCCTTTGCTTTAATGACAGCGTTGCACACTCTTGGCATTCTCTCAACCAGCTTCACCTGGAATGCTTTTCCAGCAGTATTTGAGGAGTTCCCACATATGCTGAGCACTTGTTGGCTGCATTTCCTTCACTATGAGGTCCAACTCATCCCAAATCATCTGAATTAGGTTGAGGTTGGCTTATTGTCGATGCCAGGTCATCTGATGCAGCACTCCATCACTCTCCTTAATGGTAAAATAGCCCTGACATAGCCTGGAGGTGTGTTGGGTCATTGTCCTGTTGAAAAATAAATTATAGTCCCACTAAGTGCAAACCAGATGGGATGGCATATTGCTGCAGAATGCTGTGGTAACCATGCTGGTTAAGTGTGTCTTGAATTCGAAATAAATCACTGACAGTGTCACCAGGAAAGCACCCCTACACCATCATACCTCCTCCTCCATGCTTCACGGCGGGAACCCCACATGTGGAGATCATAAGTTCACCTACTCTGCGTCTCTCAAAGACACAGCGGTTGGAACCAAAAAAATCTCAAATTTGGACTCATCAGACCAAAGGACAGATTTCCACCAGTCTAAAGTCCATTGCTCGTGTTTCTTGGCCCACGCAAGTCTCTTCTTCTTATTGATGTCCTTTTAGTAGGAGGTTCTTCGCAGCAATTCGACCATGTGAAGCATTAATTTGGGCTGCAATTTCTGAGGCAGGCAACTCTAATGAACTTATCTTCTGCAACCCTCTCCCCTAACTCTGGGTCTTCCTTTCCTGTGGCGGTCCTCATGAGAGCCAGTTTCATCATAGCGCTTGATGGTTGTTGCAACTGTACTTGAAGAAACTTTCAAAGTTCTTGAAATGTTCCATACTGACCTTCAACTTTATGATTGGCTGTCGTTTATTGCTTATTTGAGCTGTTCCTTTGATATGGACATGGTCTTTTACCAAATAGGGCTTTCTTCTGTATACCCTACCTTGTCACAACACACCTGATTGGCTCAATGGCATTAAGAAGGAAAGCCATTCCGCAATTGAACTTTTAACAAGGCGCAGCTATTAATTGGAATGCATTCCAGGTGACTATCTCATGAAGCTGGTTGAGAGAATGCCAAGAGTGCAAAGCTGTCGTTAAGGCAAAGGGTAGCTACTTTGAAAAATTACACGATTCCATATGTTATTTCATAGTTGTGATGTCATCACTATTATTCTACAATGTAGAAAATAGTGGGGGGGAAAAAACCTTGAATGAGTGTCCAAAATGTTGACTGGTACTGTGTATATATATCAACAAATTACCGTACGACAGACCACATATTCACCCTGCACAACCTAATTGATAAACAAACAAACCAAAACAAAGGCAAAGTCTTTTCATGCTTTGTTGATTTCAAACAACAAGTGTGCGGTTAAAATTGGCAAAACACACATTTCTTTCAACAGGGCCGTGAGATGAGGCAGGGATGCAGCTTAAGCCCCACCTTCTTCAACATATATATCAACAAATTGGCAAGGACACTAGAACAGTCTGCAGCACCCGGCCTCACCCTACTAGAATCTGAAGTCAAATGTCTACTGTTTGCTGATGGTCTGGTGCTTCTGTCCCCAACCAAGGAGGACCTACAGCAGCACCTAGATCTTATGCACAGATTCTGTCAGACCTGGGCCCTGACTGTAAATCTCAGTAAGACCAAAATAATGGTGTTCCAAAAAAGGTCCAGTCACCAGGATGACAAATACAAATTCCATCTAGACACTGTTGCCCGAGAGCACACAAAAAACTATACATACCTTGGCCTAAACATCAGCGCCACAGGTAACTTCCACAAAGTTGTGAACGATCTGAGAGACAAGGCAAGAAGGGCCTTCTATGGCATCAAAAGTAAAATAATATTCAACATACCAATTAGGATCTAGCTAAGAATACTTCAATCAGTTATAGAACCCATTGCCCTTTATGGTTGTGAGGTCTGGGGTCTGCTCAAAAAACAAGAATTCACAAAATGGGACAAACACCAAGTTGAGACTCTGCATTCAGTCTCAAAAAATATTTCCTCTGTGTACAACGTAGAACACCAAATAATGCAGAATTAGGACGATACCCACAAATGATAAAAATCCTGAAAAATTGTACAACCACCAAGAAGGAAGCGATTCCTGAAACTTCCAGAACAAAGCCCTCACCTACAAAGAGATGAACCTGGAGAATTCCCCTAAGCAAGCTGGTCCTAGGGCTCTGTTCACAAACAGACCCCACAGAGCCCCAGGACAGTAGCACAACCAAAATCTTGAGAAAACAAAAAGATAATTACTTGACACATTGGAAAGAATTTACCAAAAACAGAGCAAACTAGAATGCTATTTGGCCCTAAACAGAGAGTACACAGTGGTAGAATACCTGACCACTGTGACTGACCCATAATTGACTATGTACAAACTCAGTGAGCATAGCCTTGCTATTGAGAAAGGCCGCCGTAGGCAGACATGGCCTGTCTTCTCTTAAGAGCCATGTGCTCACTGCCCACACAATGAGGTGGAGACTGAGCTGCACTTCCTAACCTCCTGCCCAATGTATGACTTGTGTGACCTGTTGCCACAACAAAAGGTCAACCAGTGAAGAACAAACACCATTGTAAATACAACCCATATTTATGTTTATTTATTTTCCCTTTTGTACTTTAACTATTTGCACATCATTACAACACTGTATATAGACATAATATGACATTAGAAATGTGAGAGCACAGGGGGGATGGGAGAGCACAGGGAGAGGGGAGATGGGAGAGCACAGGGGAGGGGAGATGGGAGAGCACAGGGGAGGGGAGATGGGAGAGCACAGGGGGAGGGGAGATGGGAGAGCACAGGGGAGGGGAGATGGGAGAGCACAGGGGGGTGGGAGATGGGAGAGCACAGGGGGAGGGGAGATGGGAGAGCACAGGGGGAGATGGGAGAGCACAGGGGGAGATATGGGAGAGCACAGGGGGGGCGACAGATTGAAGGGAGATGGAGAGCACAGGGGAGGGGAGATGGGAGAGCACAGGGGGGGGCGACAGGGGAGGGGAGAGGGAACAACCAGGGGGAGGAACAGGAAAAGATCATTGGGAGAGGGGAAGGGGAGACTGCCTCCCTGCCTCTCTCTCCTCCCTGCCTCTCTCTCCTCCCTGCCTCTCTCTCCTCCCTGCCTCTCTCTCTGCCTCCCTGCCTTTCTGGTCCTGGCTGCATACCTCATATACCTCTCAGCTGATGGTCAGGTCTAGTCCACTAAGCATTGGGTTCTTAGCTGATGGTCAGGTCTAGTCCACTAAGCATTGGGTTCTTAGCTGATGGTGAGGTCTAGTCCACTAAGCATTGGGTTCTTAGCTGATGGTCAGGTCTAGTCCACTAAGCATTGGGTTCTTAGCTGATGGTCAGGTCTAGTCCACTAAGCATTGGGTTCTTAGCTGATGGTGAGGTCTAGTCCACTAAGCATTGGGTTCTCAGCTGCTGGTGAGGTCTAGTCCACTAAGCATTGGGTTCTCAGCTGATGGTGAGGTCTAGTCCACTAAGCATTGGGTTCTCAGCTGCCGGTGAGGTCTAGTCCACTAAGCATTGGGTTCTTAGCTGATGGTCAGGTCTAGTCCACTAAGCATTGGGTTCTTAGCTGATGGTCAGGTCTAGTCCACTAAGCATTGGGTTCTTAGCTGATGGTGAGGTCTAGTCCACTAAGCATTGGGTTCTCAGCTGATGGTCAGGTCTAGTCCACTAAGCATTGGGTTCTCAGCTGCTGGTCAGGTCTAGTCCACTAAGCATTGGGTTCTCAGCTGATGGTCAGGTCTAGTCCACTAAGCATTGGGTTCTCAGCTGCTGGTGAGGTCTAGTCCACTAAGCATTGGGTTCTTAGCTGATGGTGAGGTCTAGTGCACTAAGCATTGGGTTCTCAGCTGCTGGTGAGGTCTAGTCCACTAAGCATTGGGTTCTTAGCTGATGGTCAGGTCTAGTCCACTAAGCATTGGGTTCTCAGCTGCTGGTGAGGTCTAGTCCACTAAGCATTGGGTTCTCAGCTGATGGTCAGGTCTAGTCCACTAAGCATTGGGTTCTCAGCTGCTGGTCAGGTCTAGTCCACTAAGCATTGGGTTCTCAGCTGATGGTCAGGTCTAGTCCACTAAGCATTGGGTTCTCAGCTGCTGGTGAGGTCTAGTCCACTAAGCATTGGGTTCTTAGCTGATGGTGAGGTCTAGTCCACTAAGCATTGGGTTCTCAGCTGCTGGTGAGGTCTAGTCCACTAAGCATTGGGTTCTTAGCTGATGGTCAGGTCTAGTCCACTAAGCATTGGGTTCTCAGCTGCTGGTGAGGTCTAGTCCACTAAGCATTGGGTTCTCAGCTGATGGTGAGGTCTAGTCCACTAAGCATTGGGTTCTCAGCTGCTGGTGAGGTCTAGTCCACTAAGCATTGGGTTCTCAGCTGATGGTGAGGTCTAGTCCACTAAGCATTGGGTTCTCAGCTGCTGGTGAGGTCTAGTCCACTAAGCATTGGGTTCTTAGCTGATGGTCAGGTCTAGTCCACTAAGCATTGGGTTCTTAGCTGATGGTCAGGTCTAGTCCACTAAGCATTGGGTTCTCAGCTGTTGGTCAGGTCTAGTCCACTAAGCATTGGGTTCTTAGCTGATGGTCAGGTCTAGTCCACTAAGCATTGGGTTCTCAGCTGTTGGTCAGGTCTAATCCACTAAGCATTGGGTTCTTAGCTGATGGTCAGGTCTAGTCCACTAAGCATTGGGTTCTTAGCTGATGGTGAGGTCTAGTCCACTAAGCATTGGGTTCTTAGCTGATGGTCAGGTCTAGTCCACTAAGCATTGGGTTCTCAGCTGTTGGTCAGGTCTAGTCCACTAAGCATTGGGTTCTTAGCTGATGGTCAGGTCTAGTCCACTAAGCATTGGGTTCTCAGCTGCTGGTGAGGTCTAGTCCACTAAGCATTGGGTTCTTAGCTGATGGTCAGGTCTAGTCCACTAAGCATTGGGTTCTTAGCTGATGGTCAGGTCTAGTCCACTAAGCATTGGGTTCTTAGCTGATGGTCAGGTCTAGTCCACTAAGCATTGGGTTCTTAGCTGATGGTCAGGTCTAGTCCACTAAGCATTGGGTTCTCAGCTGATGGTCAGGTCTAGTCCACTAAGCATTGGGTTCTTAGCTGATGGTCAGGTCTAGTCCACTAAGCATTGGGTTCTTAGCTGATGGTCAGGTCTAGTCCACTAAGCATTGGGTTCTTAGCTGATGGTCAGGTCTAGTCCACTAAGCATTGGGTTCTTAGCTGATGGTCAGGTCTAGTCCACTAAGCATTGGGTTCTCAGCTGATGGTGAGGTCTAGTCCACTAAGCATTGGGTTCTTAGCTGATGGTCAGGTCTAGTCCACTAAGCATTGGGTTCTCAGCTGATGGTCAGGTCTAGTCCACTAAGCATTGGGTTCTCAGCTGATGGTCAGGTCTAGTCCACCAAGCATTGGGTTCTTAGCTGATGGTGAGGTCTAGTCCACTAAGCATTGGGTTCTCAGCTGCTGGTGAGGTCTAGTCCACTAAGCATTGGGTTCTCAGCTGATGGTCAGGTCTAGTCCACTAAGCATTGGGTTCTTAGCTGATGGTCAGGTCTAGTCCACTAAGCATTGGGTTCTTAGCTGATGGTCAGGTCTAGTCCACTAAGCATTGGGTTCTTAGCTGATGGTCAGGTCTAGTCCACTAAGCATTGGGTTCTCAGCTGATGGTCAGGTCTAGTCCACTAAGCATTGGGTTCTTAGCTGATGGTCAGGTCTAGTCCACTAAGCATTGGGTTCTTAGCTGATGGTCAGGTCTAGTCCACTAAGCATTGGGTTCTTAGCTGATGGTCAGGTCTAGTCCACTAAGCATTGGGTTCTTAGCTGATGGTGAGGTCTAGTCCACTAAGCATTGGGTTCTTAGCTGATGGTCTGGTCTAGTCCACTAAGCATTGGGTTCTCAGCTGTTGGTCAGGTCTAGTCCACTAAGCATTGGGTTCTTAGCTGATGGTCAGGTCTAGTCCACTAAGCATTGGGTTCTCAGCTGCTGGTGAGGTCTAGTCCACTAAGCATTGGGTTCTCAGCTGCTGGTGAGGTCTAGTCCACTAAGCATTGGGTTCTCAGCTGATGGTGAGGTATAGTCCACTAAGCATTGGGTTCTCAGCTGCTGGTGAGGTCTAGTCCACTAAGCATTGGGTTCTTAGCTGATGGTCAGGTCTAGTCCACTAAGCATTGGGTTCTTAGCTGATGGTCAGGTCTAGTCCACTAAGCATTGGGTTCTCAGCTGTTGGTCAGGTCTAGTCCACTAAGCATTGGGTTCTTAGCTGATGGTCAGGTCTAGTCCACTAAGCATTGGGTTCTCAGCTGTTGGTCAGGTCTAGTCCACTAAGCATTGGGTTCTTAGCTGATGGTCAGGTCTAGTCCACTAAGCATTGGGTTCTTAGCTGATGGTGAGGTCTAGTCCACTAAGCATTGGGTTCTTAGCTGATGGTCAGGTCTAGTCCACTAAGCATTGGGTTCTCAGCTGATGGTGAGGTCTAGTCCACTAAGCATTGGGTTCTTAGCTGATGGTCAGGTCTAGTCCACTAAGCATTGGGTTCTTAGCTGATGGTGAGGTCTAGTCCACTAAGCATTGGGTTCTTAGCTGATGGTCAGGTCTAGTCCACTAAGCATTGGGTTCTCAGCTGTTGGTCAGGTCTAGTCCACTAAGCATTGGGTTCTTAGCTGATGGTCAGGTCTAGTCCACTAAGCATTGGGTTCTCAGCTGCTGGTGAGGTCTAGTCCACTAAGCATTGGGTTCTTAGCTGATGGTCAGGTCTAGTCCACTAAGCATTGGGTTCTTAGCTGATGGTCAGGTCTAGTCCACTAAGCATTGGGTTCTTAGCTGATGGTCAGGTCTAGTCCACTAAGCATTGGGTTCTTAGCTGATGGTCAGGGCTAGGCCACGTCTAGGTCAGGTCTAGTCCACTAAGCATTGGGTTCTTAGCTGATGGTCAGGTCTAGTCCACTAAGCATTGGGTTCTTAGCTGATGGTCAGGTCTAGTCCACTAAGCATTGGGTTCTTAGCTGATGGTCAGGTCTAGTCCACTAAGCATTGGGTTCTCAGCTGATGGTCAGGTCTAGTCCACTAAGCATTGGGTTCTCAGCTGATGGTGAGGTCTAGTCCACTAAGCATTGGGTTCTCAGCTGATGGTCAGGTCTAGTCCACTAAGCATTGGGTTCTCAGCTGATGGTGAGGTCTAGTCCACTAAGCATTGGGTTCTCAGCTGATGGTCAGGTCTAGTCCACTAAGCATTGGGTTCTTAGCTGATGGTGAGGTCTAGTCCACTAAGCATTGGGTTCTCAGCTGCTGGTGAGGTCTAGTCCACTAAGCATTGGGTTCTCAGCTGATGGTCAGGTCTAGTCCACTAAGCATTGGGTTCTTAGCTGATGGTCAGGTCTAGTCCACTAAGCATTGGGTTCTTAGCTGATGGTCAGGTCTAGTCCACTAAGCATTTGGTTCTTAGCCGATGGCCAGGTCTAGTCCACTCACCATTGGGTTCTCAGCTGATGGCCAGGTCTAGTCCACTAAGCATTGGGTTCTTAGCTGATGGTCAGGTCTAGTCCACTAAGCATTGGGTTCTTAGTTGATGGTCAGGTCTAGTCCACTAAGCATTGGGTTCTCAGCTGTTGGTCAGGTCTAGTCCACTAAGCATTGGGTTCTTAGCTGATGGTCAGGTCTAGTCCACTAAGCATTGGGTTCTCAGCTGCTGGTGAGGTCTAGTCCACTAAGCATTGGGTTCTTAGCTGATGGTCAGGTCTAGTCCACTAAGCATTGGGTTCTTAGCTGATGGTCAGGTCTAGTCCACTAAGCATTGGGTTCTTAGCTGATGGTCAGGTCTAGTCCACTAAGCATTGGGTTCTTAGCTGATGGTCAGGTCTAGTCCACTAAGCATTGGGTTCTCAGCTGATGGTCAGGTCTAGTCCACTAAGCATTGGGTTCTTAGCTGATGGTCAGGTCTAGTCCACTAAGCATTGGGTTCTTAGCTGATGGTCAGGTCTAGTCCACTAAGCATTGGGTTCTTAGCTGATGGTCAGGTCTAGTCCACTAAGCATTGGGTTCTTAGCTGATGGTCAGGTCTAGTCCACTAAGCATTGGGTTCTCAGCTGATGGTGAGGTCTAGTCCACTAAGCATTGGGTTCTTAGCTGATGGTCAGGTCTAGTCCACTAAGCATTGGGTTCTCAGCTGATGGTCAGGTCTAGTCCACTAAGCATTGGGTTCTCAGCTGATGGTCAGGTCTAGTCCACTAAGCATTGGGTTCTTAGCTGATGGTGAGGTCTAGTCCACTAAGCATTGGGTTCTCAGCTGCTGGTGAGGTCTAGTCCACTAAGCATTGGGTTCTCAGCTGATGGTCAGGTCTAGTCCACTAAGCATTGGGTTCTTAGCTGATGGTCAGGTCTAGTCCACTAAGCATTGGGTTCTTAGCTGATGGTCAGGTCTAGTCCACTAAGCATTGGGTTCTTAGCTGATGGTCAGGTCTAGTCCACTAAGCATTGGGTTCTCAGCTGATGGTCAGGTCTAGTCCACTAAGCATTGGGTTCTTAGCTGATGGTCAGGTCTAGTCCACTAAGCATTGGGTTCTTAGCTGATGGTCAGGTCTAGTCCACTAAGCATTGGGTTCTTAGCTGATGGTCAGGTCTAGTCCACTAAGCATTGGGTTCTTAGCTGATGGTCAGGTCTAGTCCACTAAGCATTGGGTTCTTTCTTAGCTGATGGTCAGGTCTAGTCCACTAAGCATTGGGTTCTCAGCTGTTGGTCAGGTCTAGTCCACTAAGCATTGGGTTCTTAGCTGATGGTCAGGTCTAGTCCACTAAGCATTGGGTTCTCAGCTGCTGGTGAGGTCTAGTCCACTAAGCATTGGGTTCTCAGCTGCTGGTGAGGTCTAGTCCACTAAGCATTGGGTTCTCAGCTGATGGTGAGGTCTAGTCCACTAAGCATTGGGTTCTCAGCTGCTGGTGAGGTCTAGTCCACTAAGCATTGGGTTCTTAGCTGATGGTCAGGTCTAGTCCACTAAGCATTGGGTTCTTAGCTGATGGTCAGGTCTAGTCCACTAAGCATTGGGTTCTCAGCTGTTGGTCAGGTCTAGTCCACTAAGCATTGGGTTCTTAGCTGATGGTCAGGTCTAGTCCACTAAGCATTGGGTTCTCAGCTGTTGGTCAGGTCTAGTCCACTAAGCATTGGGTTCTTAGCTGATGGTCAGGTCTAGTCCACTAAGCATTGGGTTCTTAGCTGATGGTGAGGTCTAGTCCACTAAGCATTGGGTTCTTAGCTGATGGTCAGGTCTAGTCCACTAAGCATTGGGTTCTCAGCTGATGGTGAGGTCTAGTCCACTAAGCATTGGGTTCTTAGCTGATGGTCAGGTCTAGTCCACTAAGCATTGGGTTCTTAGCTGATGGTGAGGTCTAGTCCACTAAGCATTGGGTTCTTAGCTGATGGTCAGGTCTAGTCCACTAAGCATTGGGTTCTCAGCTGTTGGTCAGGTCTAGTCCACTAAGCATTGGGTTCTTAGCTGATGGTCAGGTCTAGTCCACTAAGCATTGGGTTCTCAGCTGCTGGTGAGGTCTAGTCCACTAAGCATTGGGTTCTTAGCTGATGGTCAGGTCTAGTCCACTAAGCATTGGGTTCTTAGCTGATGGTCAGGTCTAGTCCACTAAGCATTGGGTTCTTAGCTGATGGTCAGGTCTAGTCCACTAAGCATTGGGTTCTTAGCTGATGGTCAGGTCTAGTCCACTAAGCATTGGGCTCTCAGCTGATGGTCAGGTCTAGTCCACTAAGCATTGGGTTCTTAGCTGATGGTCAGGTCTAGTCCACTAAGCATTGGGTTCTTAGCTGATGGTCAGGTCTAGTCCACTAAGCATTGGGTTCTTAGCTGATGGTCAGGTCTAGTCCACTAAGCATTGGGTTCTTAGCTGATGGTCAGGTCTAGTCCACTAAGCATTGGGTTCTCAGCTGATGGTGAGGTCTAGTCCACTAAGCATTGGGTTCTTAGCTGATGGTCAGGTCTAGTCCACTAAGCATTGGGTTCTCAGCTGATGGTCAGGTCTAGTCCACTAAGCATTGGGTTCTCAGCTGATGGTCAGGTCTAGTCCACTAAGCATTGGGTTCTTAGCTGATGGTGAGGTCTAGTCCACTAAGCATTGGGTTCTCAGCTGCTGGTGAGGTCTAGTCCACTAAGCATTGGGTTCTCAGCTGATGGTCAGGTCTAGTCCACTAAGCATTGGGTTCTTAGCTGATGGTCAGGTCTAGTCCACTAAGCATTGGGTTCTTAGCTGATGGTCAGGTCTAGTCCACTAAGCATTGGGTTCTTAGCTGATGGTCAGGTCTAGTCCACTAAGCATTGGGTTCTCAGCTGATGGTCAGGTCTAGTCCACTAAGCATTGGGTTCTCAGCTGATGGTCAGGTCTAGTCCACTAAGCATTGGGTTCTTAGCTGATGGTCAGGTCTATTCCACTAAGCATTGGCTTCTTAGCTGATGGTCAGGTCTAGTCCACTAAGCATTGGGTTCTTAGCTGATGGTCAGGTCTAGTCCACTAAGCATTGGGTTCTCAGCTGATGGTGAGGTCTAGTCCACTAAGCATTGGGTTCTCAGCTGCTGGTGAGGTCTAGTCCACTAAGCATTGGGTTCTCAGCTGCTGGTGAGGTCTAGTCCACTAAGCATTGGGTTCTCAGCTGCCGGTGAGGTCTAGTCCACTAAGCATTGGGTTCTCAGCTGCTTGTGAGGTCTAGTCCACTAAGCATTGGGTTCTCAGCTGATGGTCAGGTCTAGTCCACTAAGCATTGGGTTCTCAGCTGCCGGTGAGGTCTAGTCCACTAAGCATTGGGTTCTCAGCTGATGGTCAGGTCTAGTCCACTAAGCATTGGGTTCTCAGCTGCCGGTGAGGTCTAGTCCACTAAGCATTGGGTTCTCAGCTGATGGTCAGGTCTAGTCCACTAAGCATTGGGTTCTCAGCTGCCGGTGAGGTCTAGTCCACTAAGCATTGGGTTCTCAGCTGATGGTGAGGTCTAGTCCACTAAGCATTGGGTTCTCAGCTGATGGTGAGGTCTAGTCCACTAAGCATTGGGTTCTCAGCTGCTGGTGAGGTCTAGTCCACTAAGCATTGGGTTCTTAGCTGATGGTCAGGTCTAGTCCACTAAGCATTGGGTTCTCAGCTGTTGGTGAGGTCTAGTCCACTAAGCATTGGGTTCTTAGCTGATGGTCAGGTCTAGTCCACTAAGCATTGGGTTCTCAGCTGTTGGTCAGGTCTAGTCCACTAAGCATTGGGTTCTTAGCTGATGGTCAGGTCTAGTCCACTAAGCATTGGGTTCTCAGCTGTTGGTCAGGTCTAGTCCACTAAGCATTGGGTTCTTAGCTGATGGTCAGGTCTAGTCCACTAAGCATTGGGTTCTTAGCTGATGGTGAGGTCTAGTCCACTAAGCATTGGGTTCTTAGCTGATGGTCAGGTCTAGTCCACTAAGCATTGGGTTCTCAGCTGTTGGTCAGGTCTAGTCCACTAAGCATTGGGTTCTTAGCTGATGGTCAGGTCTAGTCCACTAAGCATTGGGTTCTCAGCTGCTGGTGAGGTCTAGTCCACTAAGCATTGGGTTCTTAGCTGATGGTCAGGTCTAGTCCACTAAGCATTGGGTTCTTAGCTGATGGTCAGGTCTAGTCCACTAAGCATTGGGTTCTTAGCTGATGGTCAGGTCTAGTCCACTAAGCATTGGGTTCTTAGCTGATGGTCAGGTCTAGTCCACTAAGCATTGGGTTCTCAGCTGATGGTCAGGTCTAGTCCACTAAGCATTGGGTTCTTAGCTGATGGTCAGGTCTAGTCCACTAAGCATTGGGTTCTTAGCTGATGGTCAGGTCTAGTCCACTAAGCATTGGGTTCTTAGCTGATGGTCAGGTCTAGTCCACTAAGCATTGGGTTCTTAGCTGATGGTCAGGTCTAGTCCACTAAGCATTGGGTTCTCAGCTGATGGTGAGGTCTAGTCCACTAAGCATTGGGTTCTTAGCTGATGGTCAGGTCTAGTCCACTAAGCATTGGGTTCTCAGCTGATGGTCAGGTCTAGTCCACTAAGCATTGGGTTCTTAGCTGATGGTGAGGTCTAGTCCACTAAGCATTGGGTTCTCAGCTGCTGGTGAGGTCTAGTCCACTAAGCATTGAGTTCTTAGCTGATGGTCAGGTCTAGTCCACTAAGCATTGGGTTCTTAGCTGATGGTCAGGTCTAGTCCACTAAGCATTGGGTTCTCAGCTGATGGTCAGGTCTAGTCCACTAAGCATTGGGTTCTCAGCTGATGGTCAGGTCTAGTCCACTAAGCATTGGGTTCTTAGCTGATGGTCAGGTCTATTCCACTAAGCATTGGGTTCTTAGCTGATGGTCAGGTCTAGTCCACTAAGCATTGGGTTCTTAGCTGATGGTCAGGTCTAGTCCACTAAGCATTGGGTTCTCAGCTGATGGTGAGGTCTAGTCCACTAAGCATTGGGTTCTCAGCTGCTGGCGAGGTCTAGTCCACTAAGCATTGGGTTCTCAGCTGCTGGTGAGGTCTAGTCCACTAAGCATTGGGTTCTCAGCTGCCGGTGAGGTCTAGTCCACTAAGCATTGGGTTCTCAGCTGCTTGTGAGGTCTAGTCCACTAAGCATTGGGTTCTCAGCTGATGGTCAGGTCTAGTCCACTAAGCATTGGGTTCTCAGCTGCCGGTGAGGTCTAGTCCACTAAGCATTGGGTTCTCAGCTGATGGTCAGGTCTAGTCCACTAAGCATTGGGTTCTCAGCTGCCGGTGAGGTCTAGTCCACTAAGCATTGGGTTCTCAGCTGATGGTCAGGTCTAGTCCACTAAGCATTGGGTTCTCAGCTGATGGTCAGGTCTAGTCCACTAAGCATTGGGTTCTTAGCTGATGGTCAGGTCTATTCCACTAAGCATTGGGTTCTTAGCTGATGGTCAGGTCTAGTCCACTAAGCATTGGGTTCTTAGCTGATGGTCAGGTCTAGTCCACTAAGCATTGGGTTCTCAGCTGATGGTGAGGTCTAGTCCACTAAGCATTGGGTTCTCAGCTGCTGGCGAGGTCTAGTCCACTAAGCATTGGGTTCTCAGCTGCTGGTGAGGTCTAGTCCACTAAGCATTGGGTTCTCAGCTGCCGGTGAGGTCTAGTCCACTAAGCATTGGGTTCTCAGCTGCTTGTGAGGTCTAGTCCACTAAGCATTGGGTTCTCAGCTGATGGTCAGGTCTAGTCCACTAAGCATTGGGTTCTCAGCTGCCGGTGAGGTCTAGTCCACTAAGCATTGGGTTCTCAGCTGATGGTCAGGTCTAGTCCACTAAGCATTGGGTTCTCAGCTGCCGGTGAGGTCTAGTCCACTAAGCATTGGGTTCTCAGCTGATGGTCAGGTCTAGTCCACTAAGCATTGGGTTCTCAGCTGCCGGTGAGGTCTAGTCCACTAAGCATTGGGTTCTCAGCTGCTGGTGAGGTCTAGTCCACTAAGCATTGGGTTCTCAGCTGATGGTGAGGTCTAGTCCACTAAGCATTGGGTTCTCAGCTGATGGTGAGGTCTAGTCCACTAAGCATTGGGTTCTCAGCTGCTGGTGAGGTCTAGTCCACTAAGCATTGGGTTCTTAGCTGATGGTCAGGTCTAGTCCACTAAGCATTGGGTTCTTAGCTGATGGTCAGGTCTAGTCCACTAAGCATTGGGTTCTCAGCTGCTGGTGAGGTCTAGTCCACTAAGCATTGGGTTCTTAGCTGATGGTCAGGTCTAGTCCACTAAGCATTGGGTTCTCAGCTGCTGGTGAGGTCTAGTCCACTAAGCATTGGGTTCTTAGCTGATGGTCAGGTCTAGTCCACTAAGCATTGGGTTCTTAGCTGATGGTCAGGTCTAGTCCACTAAGCATTGGGTTCTTAGCTGATGGTCAGGTCTAGTCCACTAAGCATTGGGTTCTTAGCTGATGGTCAGGTCTAGTCCACTAAGCATTGGGTTCTCAGCTGATGGTCAGGTCTAGTCCACTAAGCATTGGGTTCTTAGCTGATGGTCAGGTCTAGTCCACTAAGCATTGGGTTCTTAGCTGATGGTCAGGTCTAGTCCACTAAGCATTGGGTTCTTAGCTGATGGTCAGGTCTAGTCCACTAAGCATTGGGTTCTTAGCTGATGGTCAGGTCTAGTCCACTAAGCATTGGGTTCTCAGCTGATGGTGAGGTCTAGTCCACTAAGCATTGGGTTCTTAGCTGATGGTCAGGTCTAGTCCACTAAGCATTGGGTTCTCAGCTGATGGTCAGGTCTAGTCCACTAAGCATTGGGTTCTTAGCTGATGGTCAGGTCTAGTCCACTAAGCATTGGGTTCTCAGCTGCTGGTGAGGTCTAGTCCACTAAGCATTGAGTTCTTAGCTGATGGTCAGGTCTAGTCCACTAAGCATTGGGTTCTCAGCTGATGGTCAGGTCTAGTCCACTAAGCATTGGGTTCTCAGCTGATGGTCAGGTCTAGTCCACTAAGCATTGGGTTCTTAGCTGATGGTCAGGTCTAGTCCACTAAGCATTGGGTTCTTAGCTGATGGTCAGGTCTAGTCCACTAAGCATTGGGTTCTTAGCTGATGGTCAGGTCTAGTCCACTAAGCATTGGGTTCTTAGCTGATGGTCAGGTCTAGTCCACTAAGCATTGGGTTCTCAGCTGATGGTGAGGTCTAGTCCACTAAGCATTGGGTTCTCAGCTGCTGGTGAGGTCTAGTCCACTAAGCATTGGGTTCTCAGCTGCTGGTGAGGTCTAGTCCACTAAGCATTGGGTTCTCAGCTGCCGGTGAGGTCTAGTCCACTAAGCATTGGGTTCTCAGCTGCTTGTGAGGTCTAGTCCACTAAGCATTGGGTTCTCAGCTGATGGTCAGGTCTAGTCCACTAAGCATTGGGTTCTCAGCTGCTGGTGAGGTCTAGTCCACTAAGCATTGGGTTCTCAGCTGATGGTCAGGTCTAGTCCACTAAGCATTGGGTTCTCAGCTGCTGGTGAGGTCTAGTCCACTAAGCATTGGGTTCTCAGCTGATGGTCAGGTCTAGTCCACTAAGCATTGGGTTCTTAGCTGATGGTCAGGTCTAGTCCACTAAGCATTGGGTTCTCAGCTGCTGGTGAGGTCTAGTCCACTAAGCATTGGGTTCTCAGCTGATGGTCAGGTCTAGTCCACTAAGCATTGGGTTCTCAGCTGATGGTCAGGTCTAGTCCACTAAGCATTGGGTTCTCAGCTGATGGTGAGGTCTAGTCCACTAAGCATTGGGTTCTCAGCTGATGGTCAGGTCTAGTCCACTAAGCATTGGGTTCTCAGCTGTTGGTGAGGTCTAGTCCACTAAGCATTGGGTTCTTAGCTTCTGGTGAACAGAAACAGAGCTAACCAGACAACGGTCTCTGACTGGTGAACAGTGTAATTAAAGGGTAACGACACCCAACAATCTAAACTTACATTTTTCCCAGACCTCAAAAGTGGTCTTGTTTTTCTATAAAAACAAAAATGGGAAATGGAAACCTGGAAACCCAAGAAGAAGTGATTTTATAGGGTTCATCTGATTAATGAATAAGCCTTGGTAAGTCATTGACCAGGTCTGATTAATGAATAAGCCTTGGTATGTCATTGACCAGGTCTGATTAATGAATAAGCCTTGGTATGTCATTGACCAGGTCTGATTAATGAATAAGCCTTGGTATGTCATTGACCAGGTCTGATTAATGAATAAGCCTTGGTAAGTCATTGACCAGGTCTGATTAATGAATAAGCCTTGGTAAGTCATTGACCAGGTCTGATTAATGAATAAGCCTTGGTATGTCATTGACCAGGTCTGATTAATGAATAAGCCTTGGTATGTCATTGACCAGGTCTGATTAATGAATAAGCCTTGGTATGTCATTGACCAGGTCTGATTAATGAATAAGCCTTGGTAAGTCATTGACCAGGTCTGATTAATGAATAGGCCTTGGTATGTCATTGACCAGGTCTGATTAATGAATAAGCCTTGGTAAGTCATTGACCAGGTCTGATTAATGAATAAGCCTTGGTAAGTCATTGACCAGGTCTGATTAATGAATAAGCCTTGGTAAGTCATTGACCAGGTCTGATTAATGAATAAGCCTTGGTAAGTCATTGACCAGGTCTGATTAATGATTAAGCCTTGGTATGTCATTGACCAGGTCTGATTAATGAATAAGCCTTGGTAAGTCATTGACCAGGTCTGATTAATGAATAAGCCTTGGTATGTCATTGACCAGGTCTGATTAATGAATAAGCCTTGGTAAGTCATTGACCAGGTCTGATTAATGAATAAGCCTTGGTAAGTCATTGACCAGGTCTGATTAATGAATAAGCCTTGGTATGTCATTGACCAGGTCTGATTAATGAATAAGCCTTGGTAAGTCATTGACCAGGTCTGATTAATGAATAAGCCTTGGTATGTCATTGACAAGGTCTGATTAATGAATTCATAATATCCCTCTCCCTCCCCCTCTCCTTCTCTCCCTCCCCCTCTCCTTCTCTCTCTCCTTCTCTCCCTCCCCCTCTCCCTCCCCCTCTCCTTCTCTCCCTCCCCCTCTCCCTCCCCTCTCCTTCTCTCCCTCCCCCTCTCCTTCTCTCCCTCCCCCTCTCCCTCCCCCTCTCCTTCTCTCCCTCCCCCTCTCCTTCTCTCCCTCCCCCTCTCCCTCCCCTCTCCTTCTCTCCCTCCCCTCTCCCTCCCCCTCTCCTTCTCTCCCTCCCCCTCTCCCTCCCCCTCTCCTTCTCTCCCTCCCCCTCTTCTTCTCTCCCTCCCCCTCTTCTTCTCTCCCTCCCTCCCTCTCTCTCCCCCTCTCCCTCTCCCACCCCCTCTTCTTCTCTCCCTCCCCCTCTCCTTCTCTCCCTCCCTCTCTCTCCCCCTCTCCCTCTCCCACCCCCTCTCCCTCCCCTCTTCTTCTCTCCCTCCCTCTCTCTCCCCCTCTCCCTCCCCTCTTCTTCTCTCAATCTCCCCCTCTCCCTCTCCCACCCCCTCTTCTTCTCTCCCTCCCCCTCTTCTTCTCTCCCTCCCTCTCCCCCTCTCCCACCCCCTCTTCTTCTCTCCCTCCCCCTCTCCTTCTCTCCCTCCCCCTCCCCTCTCCTTCTCTCCCTCCCCCTCTCCTTCTCTCCCTCCCCCTCTTCTTCTCTCCCTCCCCCTCTCCCTCCCCCTCTCCTTCTCTCCCTCCCCCTCTTCTTCTCTCCCTCCCCTCTTCTTCTCTCCCTCCCTCTCTCTCCCCCTCTCCCTCTCCCACCCCTCTTCTTCTCTCCCTCCCCTCTTCTTCTCTCCCTCCCTCTCTCTCCCCCTCTCCCACCCCCTCTTCTTCTCTCCCTCCCCCTCTCCCTCTCCCTCCCCCTCTCCTTCTCTCCCTCCCCCTCTTCTTCTCTCCCTCCCCCTCTTCTTCTCTCCCTCCCCCTCTTCTTCTCTCCTTCCCTCTCTCTCCCCCTCTCCCTCTCCCACCCCCTCTTCTTCTCTCCCTCCCCCTCTCCTTCTCTCCCTCCCTCTCTCTCCCCCTCTCCCTCTCCCACCCCCTCTCCCTCCCCCTCTTCTTCTCTCCCTCCCTCTCTCTCCCCCTCTCCCTCTCCCAGCCCCTCTTCTTCTCTCCCTCCCCTCTTCTTCTCTCCCTCCCTCTCTCTCCCCCTCTCCCACCCCCTCTTCTTCTCTCCCTCCCCTCTCCTTCTCTCCCTCCCCCTCTCCCTCCCCTCTCCTTCTCTCCCTCCCCTATTCTTCTCTCCCTCCCCCTTCTTCTCTCCCCTCCCTCTCTCTCCCCCTCTCCCTCTCCCACCCCCCTCTTCTTCTCTCCCTCCCCTCCCTCTCTCTCCCCTCCCCTCTCCCACCCCCTCTCCCTCCCCTCTTCTTCTCTCCCTCCCTCTCTCTCCCCCTCTCCCTCCCCCTCTTCTTCTCTCCCTCTCCCCCTCTCCCTCTCCCACCCCCTCTTCTTCTCTCCCTCCCCCTCTTCTTCTCTTCCTCCCTCTCCCCCTCTCCCACCCCCTCTTCTTCTCTCCCTCCCCCTCTCCTTAACTCCCTCCCCTCTCCCTCCCCTCTCCTTCTCTCCCTCCCCCTCTTCTTCTCTCCCTCCCCCTCTCCTTCTCTCCCTCCCCCTCTCCCTCCCCCCCCTCTTCTTCTCTCCCTCCCCTCTTCTTTTCTCCCTCCCCTCTCCTTCTCTCCCTCCCCCTCTCCCTCCCCTTTTCTTCTCTCCCTCCCCTCTTCTTCTCTCCCTCCCCCTCTTCTTCTCTCCCTCCCCCTCTCCTTCTCTCCCTCCCCCTCTCCCTCCCCCTCTTCTTCTCTCCCTCCCCTCTTTCTTCTCTCCCTCCCCTCTCCTTCTCTCCCTCCCCTCTCCCTCGCCCTCTTCTTCTCTCCCTCCCCCTTCCTCTTTTTTTGTTGCTGTTAATAGTCATCTCTCCCCCTCCCCTCTTCTTCTCTCCCCCCCCCCTGTGACCCTTCTCAAGGGGCCCACTCTCATCTGAGCTGGGCTGGAGCTTTTCTGCTCTGCTCTGCTCTGCTCGCTTTGTGTGTGTGTGTGTGTGTGTGTGTGTGTGTGTGTGTGTGTGTGTGTGTGTGTGTGTGTGTGTGTGTGTGTGTGTGTGTGTGTGTGTGTGTGTGTGTGTGTGTGTGTGTGTGTGTGTGTGTGTGTGTGTGTGTGTGTGTGTGTGTGTATGTGAAGGCTGGGGGTGGGTGGGGGGATTTGGCAACTCCTTTGATCAGTAAAACATAAACAAGAGGGGGCTTTGTGTGGTGGGGAGAAGTGTTGAGTCAGGATAGAAAGGTCTCTCTGCTCTCTCTGTCTCCCCTCTCTCTCTCTCTCTCTCTGTCTCCCCTCCCTCTCTCTCTCTCTCTCTCTCTCTCTCTCTCTCTCTCTCTCTCTTCTTTCTCTGCTCTCTCTCTCCTCTCTCTCTCTCTCTCTCTCTCTCTCTCTCTCTCTCTCTCTCTCTCTCTCTCTCTCTCCTCTCTCTCTCAACTCTCTTTCTCTTCTCTCCCCTCTCTCTCTCCTTCTCTGTCTCTCTCTCCCCACTCTCTGTCTCTCTCCTCTCTCTCTCCCTCTCTCGGACTGGCTGCTGGGATAGAGAACAGAGCAGAGTAGACAGACAGACAGACAGGCTGAGAGCAGGTTGGCAACTTGGGATCAAATGAACACCTAATCAATGGGGATAGGAATAGCATGTCATCATTTTATACACAGCACAGAATGATGAACCACAACTTGAATATCATGCAGGATAATGAGAGGATTCTTTGACATTTGTTTTTACATTTAGTGGTTGAGTTTTTCAGTTGGTTGTTTCTCTGCTATGTGGATTGGAATAATGACATCACTGTTGTGATTATGACATCACTGTTGTGATTATGACATCACTGTTGTGATATACATATAGTATGTTAGAGCCTTGCAAATCCCAGTCTCCATGGAGGGCTCATTAGCATAAAGAAAGGAGTTTATTTTAGAGAAAGAGAGAGAGAGAAATAAAGAGAGAAAGAGAGAGAGAAAGAGAGAGAGAAAGAGAGAGAGAAAGAGAGAGAGAACGAGAGAGAGAAATAAAGAGAGAAAGAGAGAGAGAAAGAGAGAGAGAGAGAGAGAGAGAGACAGACAGACAGACAGACAGACAGACAGACAGACAGACAGCAGCAGGGTATTGGGTCGTAGCTCAGACTGAGCCTTTGTCCAGAAGGTGAAGCCTTTGTAAATGTGGCGCCAGATTGTTAAAGGGCCTGAAGAGGCTAATTACATCCCAAATGGCACCCTATTCCCTACATAGTGCACGACTACGCTATGGGCCCTGGTCAAAAGTAGTGCACTATGAAGGGGATAGGGTGCCGTTTGGGATTTAAATGCTGACACTGTGATGTCCAGGCCGCTTCCACGAACACAAACCCCCTGCGCCGAAGCATAGGACTGACCTTCCTCCATCATTAGCCCCTCCCTCTCCCTCCATAATCAGTCCCTCCCTCTAATCCCTCCATCCCTCCCTCCATAATCAGTCCCTCCCTCTATCCCTCCATCCCTCCCTCCATAATCAGTCCCTCCCTCCATCCCTCCCTCCCTTTATCCCTCCCTCCCTCCCTTTATCCCTCCCTCCCTTTATCCCTCCCTCCCTCCCTCCCTTTATCCCTCCCTCCCTTTATCCCTCCCTCCCTCCCTTTATCCCTCCCTCCCTCCCTTTATCCCTTTATCCCTCCCTCCCCCTCCCTTTATCCCTTTATCCCTCCCTTTATCCCTCCCTCCCTCCCTTTATCCCTCCCCCTCCCCTCCCTCCCCCTCCCTCCCTCCCTCCCTCCCTCCCTCCCTCCCTCCTATACAGTAGTTCAGTTTGTGGGGTACCCTCCCTAAGGGAAGCTCTATACAGTAGTTCAGTCTGTGGGGTTCCCTCCTTAAAGGGAAGCTCTATACAGTAGTTCAGTTTGTGGTGTTCCCTCCCTAAAGGGAAGCTCTATACAGTAGTTCAGTTTGTGGGGTTCCCTCCCTAAAGGGAAGCTCTATACAGTAGTTCAGTTTGTGGGGTTCCCTCCCTAAAGGGAAGCTCTATACAGTAGTTCAGTTTGTGGGGTACCCTCCCTAAAGGGAAGCTCTAGACAGTAGTTCAGTTTGTGGGGTTCCCTCCCTAAAGGGAAGCTCTATACAGTAGTTCAGTTTGTGGGGTACCCTCCCTAAAGGGAAGCTCTATACAGTAGTTCAGTTTGTGGGGTACCCTCCCTAAAGGGAAGCTCTAGACAGTAGTTCAGTTTGTGGGGTTCCCTCCCTAAAGGGAAGCTCTATACAGTAGTTCAGTTTGTGGGGTTCCCTCCCTAAAGGGAAGCTCTATACAGTAGTTCAGTTTGTGGGGTTCCCTCCCTAAAGGGAAGCTCTATACAGTAGTTCAGTTTGTGGGGTTCCCTCCTTAAAGGGAAGCTCTATACAGTAGTTCAGTTTGTGGGGTTCCCTCCCTAAAGGGAAGCTCTATACAGTAGTTCAGTTTGTGGGGTTCCCTCCCTAAAGGGAAGCTCTATACAGTAGTTCAGTTTGTGGGGTTCCCTCCCTAAAGGGAAGCTCTATACAGTAGTTCAGTTTGTGGGGTTCCCTCCCTAAAGGGAAGCTCTATACACTAGTTCAGTTTGTGGGGTTCCCTCCCTAAAGGGAAGCTCTATACAGTAGTTCAGTTTGTGGGGTTCCCTCCCTAAAGGGAAGCTCTATACAGTAGTTCAGTTTGTGGGGTTCCCTCCCTAAAGGGAAGCTCTATACAGTAGTTCAGTTTGTGGGGTTCCCTCCCTAAAGGGAAGCTCTATACAGTAGTTCAGTTTGTGGGGTTCCCTCCCTAAAGGGAAGCTCTATACACTAGTTCAGTTTGTGGGGTTCCCTCCCTAAAGGGAAGCTCTATACACTAGTTCAGTTTGTGGGGTTCCCTCCCTAAAGGGAAGCTCTATACAGTAGTTCAGTCTGTGGGGTTCCCTCCTTAAAGGGAAGCTCTATACAGTAGTTCAGTTTGTGGTGTTCCCTCCCTAAAGGGAAGCTCTATACAGTAGTTCAGTTTGTGGGGTCCCCTCCCTAAAGGGAAGCTCTATACAGTAGTTCAGTTTGTGGGGTACCCTCCCTAAAGGGAAGCTCTATACAGGAGTTCAGTCTGTGGGGTTCCCTCCCTAAAGGGAAGCTCTATACAGTAGTTCAGTTTGTGGGGTTCCCTCCCTAAAGGGAAGCTCTATACAGTAGTTCAGTTTGTGGGGTACCCTCCCTAAAGGGAAGCTCTATACAGTAGTTCAGTTTGTGGGGTTCCCTCCCTAAAGGGAAGCTCTATACAGTAGTTCAGTTTGTGGGGTTCCCTCCCTAAAGGGAAGCTCTATACAGTAGTTCAGTTTGTGGGGTTCCCTCCCTAAAGGGAAGCTCTATACAGTAGTTCAGTTTGTGGGGTTCCCTCCCTAAAGGGAAGCTCTATACAGTAGTTAAGTTTGTGGGGTTCCCTCCCTAAAGGGAAGCTCTATACAGTAGTTCAGTTTGTAGGGGTTCCCTCCCTAAAGGGAAGCTCTATACAGTAGTTCAGTTTGTGGGGTTCCCTCCCTAAAGTGAACTATAAGTATCTATAAGTATCTATAAACACCACGTGGGATGGGTCGTAACCTCTAGGTATCTATAAACACCATGTGGGATGGGTCGTAACCTCTAGGTATCTATAAACACCACGTGGGATGGGTCGTAACCTCTAGGTATCTATAAACACCACGTGGGATGGGTCGTAACCTCTAGGTATCTATAAACACCACGTGGGATGGGTCGTAACCTCTAGGTATCTATAAACACCACGTGGGATGGGTCGTAACCTCTAGGTATCTATAAACACCACAGGGGATGGGTCGTAACCTCTAGGTATCTATAAACACCACGTGGGATGGGTCGTAACCTCTAGGTATCTATAAACACCACAGGGGATGGGTCGTAACCTCTAGGTATCTATAAACACCACGTGGGATGGGTCGTAACCTCTAGGTATCTATAAACACCACGTGGGCTGGGTCGTAACCTCTAGGTATCTATAAACACCACGTGGGATGGGTCGTAACCTCTAGGTATCTATAAACACCACGTGGGATGGGTCGTAACCTCTAGGTATCTATAAACACCACGTGGGATGGGTCGTAACCTCTAGGTATCTATAAACACCACGTGGGATGGGTCGTAACCTCTAGGTATCTATAAACACCACGTGGGATGGGTCGTAACCTCTAGGTATCTATAAACACCACGTGGGATGGGTCGTAACCTCTAGGTATCTATAAACACCACGTGGGATGGGTCGTAACCTCTAGGTATCTATAAACACCACGTGGGATGGGTCGTAACCTCTAGGTATCTATAAACACCATGTGGGATGGGTCGTAACCTCTAGGTATCTATAAACACCACGTGGGATGGGTCGTAACCTCTAGGTATCTATAAACACCATGTGGGATGGGTCGTAACCTCTAGGTATCTATAAACACCACGTGGGATGGGTCGTAACCTCTAGGTATCTATAAACACCACGTGGGCTGGGTCGTAACCTCTAGGTATCTATAAACACCACAGGGGATGGGTCGTAACCTCTAGGTATCTATAAACACCACGTGGGATGGGTCGTAACCTCTAGGTATCTATAAACACCACGTGGGATGGGTCGTAACCTCTAGGTATCTATAAACACCACAGGGGATGGGTCGTAACCTCTAGGTATCTATAAACACCATGTGGGATGGGTCGTAACCTCTAGGTATCTATAAACACCACGTGGGATGGGTCGTAACCTCTAGGTATCTATAAACACCACGTGGGATGGGTCGTAACCTCTAGGTATCTATAAACACCACGTGGGATGGGTCGTAACCTCTAGGTATCTATAAACACCACGTGGGATGGGTCGTAACCTCTAGGTATCTATAAACACCACGTGGGATGGGTCGTAACCTCTAGGTATCTATAAACACCATGTGGGATGGGTCGTAACCTCTAGGTATCTATAAACACCACGTGGGATGGGTCGTAACCTCTAGGTATCTATAAACACCACGTGGGATGGGTCGTAACCTCTAGGTATCTATAAACACCACGTGGGATGGGTCGTAACCTCTAGGTATCTATAAACACCATGTGGGATGGGTCGTAACCTCTAGGTATCTATAAACACCACGTGGGATGGGTCGTAACCTCTAGGTATCTATAAACACCATGTGGGATGGGTCGTAACCTCTAGGTATCTATAAACACCACGTGGGATGGGTCGTAACCTCTAGGTATCTATAAACACCATGTGGGATGGGTCGTAACCTCTAGGTATCTATAAACACCACGTGGGATGGGTCGTAACCTCTAGGTATCTATAAACACCACAGGGGATGGGTCGTAACCTCTAGGTATCTATAAACACCATGTGGGATGGGTCGTAACCTCTAGGTATCTATAAACACCATGTGGGATGGGTCGTAACCTCTAGGTATCTATAAACACCACGTGGGATGGGTCATCCACTGATACAGACCATCATTTAGGCTACAGAGCTGTTCATGGTTTGAGGGCGTCTGCCACAGCCTCATAGGCTTCCATTATCTGGTCCAACCCGGCTTAAACTGGAACCTTTCCAGACATTTGTTGGAACTGTAAGTGACTCCTCATAAGTGATTCCTCATAAATGATTCCTCATAAGTGATTCCTCATAAATGATTCCTCATAAGTGACTCCTCATAAGTGATTCCTCATAAGTGATTCCTCATAAATTATTCCTCATAAGTGACGCCTCATAAATGACTCCTCATAAATGATTCCTCATAAGTGATTCCTCATAAATGATTCCTCATAAGTGATTCCTCATAAATGATTCCTCATAAGTGAGTCCTCATAAATGATTCCTCATAAGTGATTCCTCATAAATGATTCCTCATAAGTGACGCCTCATAAATGACTCCTCATAAATGATTCCTCATAAGTGATTCCTCATAAATGATTCCTCACACTAATTCCATGAAACTGACAGTAGAATTCTGCGAAGGCAAGGGAAGTTCATCATCAAACATGCTCATTTCGTTCAACTCTTCTCTTCTCTCTCTGTGCAGCCATCTGGACCAGTCGACCACCTGGCTGGACCCTCGTAAGGCCCTCCTACAGATGAACCAGGCCCCTCCCACCAGCCCTGTACCAGTCCAGCAGCAGAACATCATGAGCCCCGCTAGTGGTCAGTACACGCTCACACACACTCGGACGCAGACTCACAAACTCGGACAGAAACTCACAGTCAGACGCAGACTCACAGTTGGACGCAGACTCACAGTCGGACGCAGACTCACAGTCGGACGCAGACTCACAGTCGGACGCAGACTCACAGTCGGACGCAGACTCACAGTCGGACACAGACTCACAGTCGGACGCAGACTCACACAGTCGGACACAGACTCACAGTCGGACAGAAACTCACAGTCGGACACAGACTCACAGTCGGACAGAAACTCACAGTCGGACACAGACTCACAGTCGGACAGAGACTCACAGTCGGACACAGACTCACAGTCGGACACAGACTCACAGTCGGACAGAAACTCACAGTCGGACACAGACTCACAGTCGGACAGAAACTCACAGTCAGACAGAGACTCACAGTCTGACAGAGACTCACAGTCGGACACAGACTCACAGTCGGACAGAGACTCACAGTCGGACAGAGACTCACACAGTCGGACAGAGACTCACAGTCGGACGCAGACTCACAGTCGGACACAGGCTCACAGTCGGACACATACTCACAGTCGGACAGAGACTCACAGTCGGACACAGACTCACAGTCGGACACAGACTCACACAGTCGGACACAGACTCACAGTCGGACACAGACTCACAGTCGGACACAGACTCACACAGTCGGACACAGACTCACAGTCGGACACAGACTCACAGTCGGACAGAGACTCACACAGTTGGACAGAGACTCAGTCAGACACAGACTCACAGTCGGACACAGACTCACAGTCGGACACAGACTCACAGTCGGACACAGACTCACAGTCGGACAGAGACTCACACAGTCGGACAGAGACTCAGTCAGACACAGACTCACAGTCGGACACAGACTCACAGTCGGACACAGACTCACAGTCGGACACAGACTCACAGTCGGACACAGACTCACACAGTCGGACACAGACTCACACAGTCGGACACAGACTCACACAGTCGGACACAGACTCACAGTCGGACACAGACTCACACAGTCGGACACAGACTCACACAGTCGGACATAACTATGGCTGTTCAGTCTTAAATAACTATGGCTGAGTCTTACACTCTTAGAAAAAAACAACTCTCTAGAGCCTTAGTGGGTTATTCAGCTCTCCCCGTTGAAGAACCCTTTGAATAACCCTTTTTGGTTGCTGGTGTAACGTTTTTGGTTCCTCCCTAAGGTCCTCTCCCTGCCTGTCCAGCTCCAGCCTAACCTCCCTGTCCTCCCACGCACACCCTGCCTGTCCAGCTCCAGCCTAACCTCCCTGTCCTCTCTAAGGTCCTCTCCCTGCCTGTCCAGCTCCAACCTAACCTCTCTGTCCTCTCTAAGGTCCTCTCCCTGCCTGTCCAGCTCCAGCCTAATCTCCCTGTCCTCTCTAAGGTCCTCTCTCTGCCTGTCCAGCTCCAGCCTAACCTCTCTGTCCTCTCTAAGGTCCTCTCCCTGCCTGTCCAGCTCCAGCCTAACCTCCCTGTCCTCTCTAAGGTCCTCTCTCTGCCTGTCCAGCTCCAGCCTAACCTCTCTGTCCTCTCTAAGGTCCTCTCCCTGCCTGTCCAGCTCCAGCCTAATCTCCCTGTCCTCTCTAAGGTCCTCTCCCTGCCTGTCCAGCACCAGCCTAACCTCCCTGTCCTCCCTAAGGTCTTCTCCCTGCCTGTCCAGCTCCAGCCTAATCTCCCTGTCCTCCCTAAGGTCCCCTCCCTGCCTGTCCAGCTCCAGCCTAACCTCCCTGTCCTCTCTAAGGTCCTCTCCCTGCCTGTCCAGCTCCAGCCTATCCTCCCTGTCCTCCCTAAGATCCTCTCCCTGCCTGTCCAGCTCCAGCCTAACCTCCCTGTCCTCTCTAAGGTCCTCTCCCTGCCTGTCCAGCTCCAGCCTAACCTCCCTGTCCTCCCTAAGGTCCTCTCCCTGCCTGTCCAGCTCCAGCCTAATCTTCCTGTCCTCTCTAAGGTCCTCTCCCTGCCTGTCCAGCTCCAGCCTAACCTCCCTGTCCTCTCTAAGGTCCTCTCTCTGCCTGTCCAAATCCAGCCTAATCTCCCTGTCCTCTCTAAGGTCCTCTCCCTGCCTGTCCAGCTCTAGCCTAACCTCCCTGTCCTCTCTAAGGTCCTCTCCCTGCCTGTCCAGCTCCAGCCTAACGTCTCTGTCCTCTCTAAGGTCCTCTCCCTGCCTGTCCAGCTCCAGCCTAACCTCTCTGTCCTCTTTAAGGTCCTCCCCCTGCCTGTCCAGCTCCAGCCTAACCTCCCTGTCCTCTCTCAGGTCCTCTCCCTGCCTGTCCAGCTCCAACCTAACCCCCCTGTCCTCTCTAAGGTCCTCTCCCTGCCTGTCCAGCTCCAGCCTAACCCCCCTGTCCTCTCTAAGGTCCTCTCCCTGCCTGTCCAGCTCCAGCCTAACCTCTCTGTCCTCTCTAAGGTCCTCTCCCTGCCTGTCCAGCTCCAGCCTAACCTCCCTGTCCTCTCTAAGGTCCTCTCCCTGCCTGTCCAGCTCCAGCCTAACCTCTCTGTCCTCTCTAAGGTCCTCTCCCTGCCTGTCCAGCTCCAGCCTAACCTCTCTGTCCTCTCTAAGGTCCTCTCCCTGCCTGTCCAGCTCCAGCCTAACCTCTCTGTCCTCTCTAAGGTCCTCTCCCTGCCTGTCCAGCTCCAGCCTAACCTCTCTGTCCTCTCTAAGGTCCTCTCCCTGCCTGTCCAGCTCCAGCCTAACCTCTCTGTCCTCTCTAAGGTCCTCTCCCTGACTGCTGGGAACAAGCCGTAACCTCAGAGGGAGAGGTCTACTACATCAACCACAAGAACAAAACCACCTCTTGGCTCGACCCGCGCCTCGACCCGCGCCTCGACCCGCGCCTCGACCCGCGCTACGGTGAGAAAACACTCACATCTCTCAATTCTGTAATGGTCACCTCTCAGCCTGTTAGGTAACACTTTACACATTGGTCGTATTCTTGTCAAGTAACACTGCTATTACTTTAATATTAACCTTTTGTTACATAGTACTCCTTTAGTAGTCCTTTAGTAGTCCTTTAGTATTCCTCTAGTACTCTTTTAGTATTCATTTAGTATTCCTTTAGTATTCCTTTAGTATTCCTTTAGTATTCCTCTAGTACTCCTTTAGTATTCCTTTAGTATTCCTTTAGTACTCTTTTAGTATTCCTTTAGTACTCTTTTAGTATTAATTTAGTATTCCTTTAGTATTCCTTTAGTACTCCTCTAGTATTCCTTTAGTACTCCTTTAGTATTTCTTTAGTACTCCTTTAGTACTCGTTTAGTATTCCTTTCGTATTCCTTTAGTATTCCTTTAGTATTCCTCTAGTACTCTTTTAGTATTCATTTAGTATTCCTTTAGTATTCCTTTAGTATTCCTCTAGTACTTCTTTAGTATTCCTTTAGTATTCCTTTAGTACTCTTTTAGTATTCCTTTAGTACTCTTTTAGTATTCATTTAGTATTCCTTTAGTTTTCCTTTAGTACTCCTCTAGTATTCCTTTAGTACTCCTTTAGTATTCCTTTAGTACTCCTCTAGTATTCCTTTAGTACTCGTTTAGTACTCCTCTAGTATTCCTTTAGTATTCCTTTAGTACTCCTCTAGTATTCCTCTAGTACTCCTTTAGTACTCTTTTAGTATTCCTTTAGTACTCTTTTATTATTCATTTAGTATTCCTTTAGTATTCCTTTAGTACTCCTCTAGTTTTCCTTTAGTACTCTTTTAGTATTCATTTAGTATTCCTCTAGTATTCCTTTAGTACTCCTCTAGTATTCCTTTAGTACTCCTTTGTGTTCCTTTAGTTCTCCTCTAGTATTCCTTTAGTACTCGTTTAGTACTCCTCTAGTATTCCTTTAGTACTCCTTTAGTACTCCTTTAGTACTCCTTTAGTATTACTTTAGTACTCCTTTAGTACTACTTTAGTATTAACCTTTTGTTACACAGTACTCCTTTAGTACTCCTTTTGTATTCACGCTGGACACAACCATGATTAAACTCACTTTAATTCAATAGCCAGTCACAGTTCATTTCCCTGTGAGACCATATTGTTCCGCCTGCAGTGACTAGTCAGACTATGACATCATCTTTCTAACCACATGTCAACATCCCCTCTTGGCCCACTGCTACTGCACGGCTTCACGGAGTCTGGGAGAGGAGGAGGAGGAGCAACAACAACATGTTTTTACAGGGCCCCTTAAGCCATCTTCCAGTCATTTCCAATTGATTCACTGTATTGAAAGTCGTTGGGAGGAGTTTGGACAGCACACACAGCTCTCCGTATAGTCCAGAACTCAGACAGCGGCTACGTTTTAGTATTTAAGTGTTAGGCCTAAGTCGTTAGCCATTTCAGTGTTTGAGCAAGAGCTGAGTTAGCCCTTAGCTAATCCTTGGGGCTGACTGTGTGTGGTTGGAAGTGCTGCAGCCTCTGGTGGCCTGGTGAGCTGATGACAGCCACAGGTGACTGTGGTGTGGGGCGTTCTCTCCAGCCATGGGATTTAGCTATATGGCGACAGTCACAGGAACGTGGGTTGCTGCTCAGTAGAGGTTGACACAGGAAGAGAACCACCTTCGGGTCACGTGGGGTCGCGTGTGATTCTGGTTATAGTTCTCGAGTCAAGTTTGGGACGGACAGGATATGACAGGATCAACAGTCCACAGGAAGGCAGTACAGGAATAGTTATCAACATAGTTGATTTGGGGTTGAAATATGTCGTGTAGAGCATTTAATTAAGAAAACAGTTGTGTATGTTGTAAAAAAAAAAAAAAAAAATGAACGGTCATTCCCCCCCCCCCCCTTCGCCCATCTGTTGGCTCATTCTTGTGCCTCGCTCCAGTTGTAGGCAGTCACTAGGCTAACCTCAGACACCTACATGCTTCAGTGGGCTAAATGATTAAGCCTTCAATAGAGGATCTGAACCAAGTAGATGGGGGTCAAGGGACACCAGGCGCCAAGGATCTGAACCAAGTAGATGAGGGTCAAGGGACACGAGGCGCCAAGGATCTGAACCAAGTAGATGAGGGTCAAGGGACACGAGGCGCCAAGGATCTGAACCAAGTACATGAGGGTCAAGGGACACGAGGCGCCAAGGATCTGAACCAAGTAGATGAGGGTCAAGGGACACGAGGCGCCAAGGATCTGAACCAAGTAGATGAGGGTCAAGGGACACGAGGCGCCAAGGATCTGAACCAAGTACATGAGGGTCAAGGGACACGAGGCGCCAAGGATCTGAACCAAGTAGATGAGGGTCAAGGGACACGAGGTGCCAAGGATCTGAACCAAGTAGATGAGGGTCAAGGGACACGAGGCGCCAAGGATCTGAACCAAGTAGATGAGGGTCAAGGGACACGAGGCGCCAAGGATCTGAACCAAGTACATGAGGGTCAAGGGACACGAGGCGCCAAGGATCTGAACCAAGTAGATGAGGGTCAAGGGACACGAGGCGCCAAGGATCTGAACCAAGTACATGAGGGTCAAGGGACACGAGGCACCAAGGATCTGAACCAAGTAGATGAGGGTCAAGGGCCACGAGGCGCCAAGGATCTGAACCAAGTAGATGAGGGTCAAGGGACACCAGGCGCCAAGGATCTGAACCAAGTACATGAGGGTCAAGGGACACGAGGCGCCAAGGATCTGAACCAAGTAGATGAGGGTCAAGGGACACCAGGCGCCAAGGATCTGAACCAAGTAGATGAGGGTCAAGGGACACGAGGCGCCAAGGATCTGAACCAAGTAGATGAGGGTCAAGGGACACGAGGCGCCAAGGATCTGAACCAAGTACATGAGGGTCAAGGGACACGAGGCGCCAAGGATCTGAACCAAGTAGATGGGGGTCAAGGGACACGAGGCGCCAAGGATCTGAACCAAGTACATGAGGGTCAAGGGACACGAGGCGCCAAGGATCTGAACCAAGTAGATGAGGGTCAAGGGACACGAGGCGCCAAGGATCTGAACCAAGTAGATGAGGGTCAAGGGACACGAGGCGCCAAGGATCTGAACCAAGTACATGAGGGTCAAGGGACACGAGGCGCCAAGGATCTGAACCAAGTACATGAGGGTCAAGGGACACGAGGCGCCAAGGATCTGAACCAAGTAGATGAGGGTCAAGGGACACGAGGCGCCAAGGATCTGAACCAAGTACATGAGGGTCAAGGGACACGAGGCGCCAAGGATCTGAACCAAGTAGATGGGGGTCAAGGGACACGAGGCGCCAAGGATCTGAACCAAGTAGATGAGGGTCAAGGGACACGAGGCGCCAAGGATCTGAACCAAGTACATGAGGGTCAAGGGACACGAGGCGCGCTGTGGCATAGCTGCTCTACTCCTAACAACTTTAACATCAAGCACAAGTGTTTAACTTGTGCTTGAAAACGTAACGTTTTAACTGAACCCGTGTCATCTGAGGTGAAGAGTGAAATTAACATAGATTTACTTATGCAGTACTGCCACTTACATTCGTGTTGTCAATGTTCATATGTGCTCAGGGGTCAGCTGTAGACTACAGTGTAGTGTGCTCAGGGGTCAGCTGTAGACTACAGTTTAATGTGCTCAGAGGTCAGCTGTAGACTACAGTGTAATGTGCTCAGGGGTAAGCTGTAGACTACAGTTTAATGTGCTCAGAGGTCAGCTGTAGACGACAGTTTAATGTGCTCAGAGGTCAGCTGTAGACTACAGTTTAATGTGCTCAGAGGTCAGCTGTAGACTACAGTTTAATGTGCTGAGGGGTCAGCTGTAGACTACAGTGTAGTGTGCTCAGGGGTCAGCTGTAGACTACAGTGTAATGTGCTCAGGGGTCAGCTGTAGACTACAGTTTAATGTGCTCAGAGGTCAGCTGTAGACTACAGTTTAATGTGCTGAGGGGTCAGCTGTAGACTACAGTGTAGTGTGCTCAGGGGTCAGCTGTAGACTACAGTTTAATGTGCTCAGAGGTCAGCTGTAGACTACAGTGTAGTGTGCTCAGGGGTCAGCTGTAGACTACAGTGTAGTGTGCTCAGGGGTCAGCTGTAGACTACAGTGTAGTGTGCTCAGAGGTCAGCTACATACATCATTGTAGTGTAGTGTAGTGTAGTGTAGTGTGTATATCTACAGAGCATTGTAGTGTAGTGTAGTGTGTATATCTACAGGGCATTGTAGTGTAGTGTAGTGTGTATACCTACAGAGCATTGTAGTGTAGTGTAGTGTGTATATCTACAGAGCATTGTAGTGTAGTGTAGTGTGTATATCTACAGAGCATTGTAGTGTAGTGTAGTGTGTATATCTACAGAGCATTGTATTGTAGTGTAGTGTAGTGTGTATATCTACAGAGCATTGTAGTGTAGTGTAGTGTGTATATCTACAGAGCATTGTAGTGTAGTGTAGTGTGTATATCTACAGAGCATTGTAGTGTAGTGTAGTGTGTATATCTACAGGGCATTGTAGTGTAGTGTAGTGTGTATATCTACAGAGCATTGTAGTGTAGTGTAGTGTGTATACCTACAGAGCATTGTAGTGTAGTGTAGTGTGTATATCTACAGAGCATTGTAGTGTAGTGTAGTGTGTATATCTACAGAGCATTGTAGTGTAGTGTAGTGTGTATATCTACAGAGCATTGTAGTGTAGTGTAGTGTGTATATCTACAGAGCATTGTAGTGTAGTGTAGTGTGTATATCTACAGAGCATTGTAGTGTAGTGTAGTGTGTATATCTACAGAGCATTGTAGTGTAGTGTAGTGTGTATATCTACAGAGCATTGTAGTGTAGTGTAGTGTGTATATCTACAGAGCATTGTAGTGTAGTGTAGTGTGTATATCTACAGAGCATTGTAGTGTAGTGTAGTGTGTATATCTACAGAGCATTGTAGTGTAGTGTAGTGTGTATATCTACAGGGCATTGTAGTGTAGTGTAGTGTGTATATCTACAGAGCATTGTAGTGTAGTGTAGTGTGTATATCTACAGAGCATTGTAGTGTAGTGTAGTGTGTATATCTACAGAGCATTGTAGTGTAGTGTAGTGTGTATATCTACAGGGCATTGTAGTGTAGTGTAGTGTGTATATCTACAGAGCATTGTAGTGTAGTGTAGTGTGTATATCTACAGAGCATTGTAGTGTAGTGTAGTGTAGTGTGTATATCTACAGAGCATTGTAGTGTAGTGTAGTGTGTATATCTACAGGGCATTGTAGTGTAGTGTAGTGTGTATATCTACAGAGCATTGTAGTGTAGTGTAGTGTAGTGTGTATATCTACAGAGCATTGTAGTGTAGTGTAGTGTGTATATCTACAGAGCATTGTAGTGTAGTGTAGTGTGTATATCTACAGAGCATTGTAGTGTAGTGTAGTGTGTATATCTACAGAGCATTGTAGTGTAGTGTAGTGTGTATATCTACAGAGCATTGTAGTGTAGTGTAGTGTGTATATCTACAGAGCATTGTAGTGTAGTGTAGTGTGTATATCTACAGAGCATTGTAGTGTAGTGTAGTGTGTATATCTACAGAGCATTGTAGTGTAGTGTAGTGTGTATATCTACAGAGCATTGTAGTGTAGTGTAGTGTGTATATCTACAGAGCATTGTAGTGTAGTGTAGTGTGTATATCTACAGAGCATTGTAGTGTAGTGTAGTGTGTATATCTACAGGGCATTGTAGTGTAGTGTAGTGTGTATATCTACAGAGCATTGTAGTGTAGTGTAGTGTGTATATCTACAGAGCATTGTAGTGTAGTGTAGTGTAGTGTGTATATCTACAGAGCATTGTAGTGTAGTGTAGTGTGTATATCTACAGAGCATTGTAGTGTAGTGTAGTGTAGTGTGTATATCTACAGAGCATTGTAGTGTAGTGTAGTGTGTATATCTACAGAGCATTGTAGTGTAGTGTAGTGTGTATATCTACAGAGCATTGTAGTGTAGTGTAGTGTAGTGTGTATATCTACAGGGCATTGTAGTGTAGTGTAGTGTGTATATCTACAGAGCATTGTAGTGTAGTGTAGTGTAGTGTGTATATCTACAGAGCATTGTAGTGTAGTGTAGTGTGTATATCTACAGAGCATTGTAGTGTAGTGTGTATACCTACAGAGCATTGTAGTGTAGTGTAGTGTGTATATCTACAGGGCATTGTAGTGTAGTGTAGTGTGTATACCTACAGAGCATTGTAGTGTAGTGTAGTGTGTATATCTACAGAGCATTGTAGTGTAGTGTAGTGTGTATACCTACAGAGCATTGTAGTGTAGTGTAGTGTGTATATCTACAGGGCATTGTAGTGTAGTGTAGTGTGTATATCTACAGGGCATTGTAGTGTAGTGTAGTGTGTATATCTACAGAGCATTGTAGTGTAGTGTAGTGTGTATATCTACAGAGCATTGTAGTGTAGTGTGTATATCTACAGAGCATTGTAGTGTAGTGTAGTGTGTATATCTACAGAGCATTGTAGTGTAGTGTAGTGTGTATATCTACAGAGCATTGTAGTGTAGTGTAGTGTGTATATCTACAGAGCATTGTAGTGTAGTGTAGTGTGTATATCTACAGAGCATTGTAGTGTAGTGTAGTGTGTATATCTACAGAGCATTGTAGTGTAGTGTAGTGTGTATACCTACAGAGCATTGTAGTGTAGTGTAGTGTGTATATCTACAGAGCATTGTAGTGTAGTGTAGTGTAGTGTGTATATCTACAGAGCATTGTAGTGTAGTGTAGTGTGTATATCTACAGAGCATTGTAGTGTAGTGTAGTGTGTATATCTACAGAGCATTGTAGTGTAGTGTAGTGTAGTGTAGTGTGTATATCTACAGAGCATTGTAGTGTAGTGTAGTGTAGTGTAGTGTAGTGTAGTGTAGTGTGTATATCTACAGAGCATTGTAGTGTAGTGTAGTGTAGTGTAGTGTAGTGTAGTGTGTATATCTACAGAGCATTGTAGTGTAGTGTAGTGTGTATATCTACAGAGCATTGTAGTGTAGTGTAGTGTGTATATCTACAGGGCATTGTAGTGTAGTGTAGTGTGTATATCTACAGAGCATTGTAGTGTAGTGTAGTGTGTATATCTACAGAGCATTGTAGTGTAGTGTAGTGTGTATATCTACAGGGCATTGTAGTGTAGTGTAGTGTGTATATCTACAGAGCATTGTAGTGTAGTGTAGTGTGTATATCTACAGAGCATTGTAGTGTAGTGTAGTGTGTATACCTACAGAGCATTGTAGTGTAGTGTGTATATCTACAGGGCATTGTAGTGTAGTGTAGTGTAGTGTAGTGTAGTGTAGTGTGTATATCTACAGAGCATTGTAGTGTAGTGTAGTGTAGTGTAGTGTAGTGTGTATATCTACAGAGCATTGTAGTGTAGTGTAGTGTAGTGTAGTGTAGTGTGTATATCTACAGAGCATTGTAGTGTAGTGTAGTGTGTATACCTACAGAGCATTGTAGTGTAGTGTAGTGTGTATATCTACAGAGCATTGTAGTGTAGTGTAGTGTGTATATCTACAGAGCATTGTAGTGTAGTGTAGTGTGTATATCTACAGAGCATTGTAGTGTAGTGTAGTGTGTATATCTACAGAGCATTGTAGTGTAGTGTAGTGTAGTGTAGTGTAGTGTAGTGTAGTGTAGTGTGTATATCTACAGAGCATTGTAGTGTAGTGTAGTGTAGTGTAGTGTAGTGTAGTGTAGTGTAGTGTAGTGTGTATATCTACAGAGCATTGTAGTGTAGTGTAGTGTAGTGTAGTGTAGTGTAGTGTGTATATCTACAGAGCATTGTAGTGTAGTGTAGTGTGTATATCTACAGAGCATTGTAGTGTAGTGTAGTGTGTATACCTACAGAGCAGTGTAGTGTAGTGTGTATACCTACAGAGCATTGTAGTGTAGTGTAGTGTGTATATCTACAGAGCATTGTAGTGTAGTGTAGTGTGTATATCTACAGGGCATTGTAGTGTAGTGTAGTGTGTATACCTACAGAGCAGTGTAGTGTAGTGTGTATACCTACAGAGCATTGTAGTGTAGTGTAGTGTGTATATCTACAGGGCAGTGTAGTGTAGTGTGTATATCTACAGAGCATTGTAGTGTAGTGTAGTGTGTATATCTACAGGGCATTGTAGTGTAGTGTAGTGTGTATACCTACAGAGCATTGTAGTGTAGTGTAGTGTGTATATCTACAGAGCATTGTAGTGTAGTGTAGTGTGTATATCTACAGAGCATTGTAGTGTAGTGTAGTGTGTATATCTACAGAGCATTGTAGTGTAGTGTAGTGTGTATATCTACAGAGCATTGTAGTGTAGTGTAGTGTGTATATCTACAGAGCATTGTAGTGTAGTGTAGTGTGTATATCTACAGAGCATTGTAGTGTAGTGTAGTGTGTATACCTACAGAGCATTGTAGTGTAGTGTGTATATCTACAGAGCATTGTAGTGTAGTGTAGTGTAGTGTAGTGTGTACACCTACAGAGCATTGTAGTGTAGTGTAGTGTGTATACCTACAGAGCATTGTAGTGTAGTGTAGTGTGTATATCTACAGAGCATTGTAGTGTAGTGTGTATACCTACAGAGCAGTGTAGTGTAGTGTGTATACCTACAGAGCATTGTAGTGTAGTGTAGTGTGTATACCTACAGAGCAGTGTAGTGTAGAGTAGTGTGTATATCTACAGGGCATTGTAGTGTAGTGTAGTGTGTATATCTACATGTGTATATCTCCCTGTCTCTATGTCTCTATGCCTCCCTGTCTCTATGTCTCCCTGTCTCTATGTCTCCCTGTCTCTATGTCTCCCTGTCTCTATGTCTCTATGTCTCCCTGTCTCTATGTCTCCTTGTCTCTATGCCTCCCTGTCGCTATGCCTCCCTGTCTCTATGGCTCTATGCCTCCCTGTCTCTATGTCTCCCTGTCTCTATGTCTCCCTGTCTCTATGTCTCCCTGTCTCTATGCCTCCCTGTCTCTATGCCTCCCTGTCTCTATGTCTCCCTGTCTCCCTGTCTCTATGTCTCCCTGTCTCTATGTCTCCCTGTCTCTATGTCTCCCTGTCTCTATGTCTCCCTGTCTCTATGCCTCCCTGTCTCCCTGTCTCTATGTCTCCCTGTCTCTATGTCTCTATGCCTCCCTGTCTCTATGTCTCCCTGTCTCTATGTCTCCCTGTCTCTATGTCTCCCTGTCTCTATGCCTCCCTGTCTCTATGCCTCCCTGTCTCTATGTCTCCCTGTCTCTATGCCTCCCTGTCTCTATGTCTCTATGTCTCTATGCCTCCCTGTCTCTATGTCTCCCTGTCTCTATGCCTCCCTGTCTCCCTGTCTCTATGCCTCCCTGTCTCTATGCCTCCCTGTCTCTATGTCTCCCTGTCTCTATGCCTCCCTGTCTCTATGTCTCTATGCCTCCCTGTCTCTATGCCTCCCTGTCTCTATGCCTCCCTGTCTCTATGTCTCCCTGTCTCTATGCCTCCCTGTCTCTATGTCTCCCTGTCTCTATGTCTCCCTGTCTCTATGTCTCCCTGTATCTCTGCCTCCCTGTCTCTATGCCTCCCTGTCTCTATGTCTCCCTGTCTCTATGTCTCCCTGTCTCTCTGCCTCCCTGTCTCTATGTCTCCCTGTCTCTATGTCTCCCTGTCTCTATGCCTCCCTGTCTCTATGTCTCCCTGTCTCTATGTCTCCCTGTCTCCATGTCTCCCTGTCTCTATGCCTCCCTGTCTCTATGCCTCCCTGTCTCTATGTCTCTATGCCTCCCTGTCTCTATGCCTCCCTTACTCCCTGTCTCTATGTCTCCCTGTCTCTATGTCTCCCTGTCTCTATGCCTCCCTGTCTCCCTGTCTCTATGCCTCCCTGTCTCCCTGTCTCTATGTCTCCCTGTCTCTATGCCTCCCTGTCTCTATGCCTCCCTGTCTCTATGCCTCCCTGTCTCTATGTCTCCCTGTCTCTATGTCTCTATGCCTCCCTGTCTCTATGTCTCCCTGTCTCTATGCCTCCCTGTCTCTATGTCTCTATGTCTCCCTGTCTCTATGCCTCCCTGTCTCTATGTCTCCCTGTCTCTATGCCTCCCTGTCTCCCTGTCTCTATGCCTCCCTGTCTCTATGCCTCCCTGTCTCTATGTCTCCCTGTCTCTATGCCTCCCTGTCTCTATGTCTCTATGCCTCCCTGTCTCTATGCCTCCCTGTCTCTATGCCTCCCTGTCTCTATGCCTCCCTGTCTCTATGTCTCCCTGTCTCTATGCCTCCCTGTCTCTATGTCTCCCTGTCTCTATGTCTCCCTGTCTCTATGTCTCCCTGTCTCTCTGCCTCCCTGTCTCTATGCCTCCCTGTCTCTATGTCTCTCTATGCCTCCCTGTCTCTATGTCTCCCTGTCTCTATGTCTCCCTGTCTCTATGTCTCCCTGTCTCTATGTCTCCCTGTCTCTATGCCTCCCTGTCTCTATGTCTCTATGCCTCCCTGTCTCTATGTCTCCCTGTCTCTATGTCTCCCTGTCTCTATGTCTCCCTGTCTCTATGTCTCCCTGTCTCTATGTCTCCCTGTCTCTATGCCTCCCTGTCTCTATGTCTCTATGTCTCTATGCCTCCCTGTCTCTATGCCTCCCTGTCTCTATGTCTCCCTGTCTCTATGTCTCCATGTCTCCCTGTCTCTATGCCTCCCTGTCTCCCTGTCTCTATGTCTCCCTGTCTCTATGTCTCCCTGTCTCTATGTCTCCCTGTCTCTATGTCACCCTGTCTCTATGTCTCCCTGTCTCTATGTCTCCCCGTCTCTATGTCTCCCTGTCTCTTTTCTCCCTGTCTCTATGCCTCCCTGTCTCTATGTCTCCCCGTCTCTATGTCTCCCTGTCTCCCTGTCTCTATGTCTCCCTGTCTCTATGTCTCCCTGTCTCTATGTCTCCCTGTCTCTATGTCTCCCTGTCTCTATGTCTCCCTGTCTCTATGCCTCCCTGTCTCTATGCCTCCCTGTCTCTATGTCTCCCCGTCTCTATGTCTCCCTGTCTCTATGTCTCCCTGTCTCCCTGTCTCTATGTCTCCCTGTCTCTATGTCTCTATGCCTCCCTGTCTCTATGTCTCCCTGTCTCTATGCCTCCCTGTCTCTATGTCTCCCTGTCTCTATGTCTCCCTGTCTCTATGTCTCCCTGTCTCTATGTCTCCCTGTCTCTATGTCTCCCTGTCTCTATGTCTCCCTGTCTCTATGTCTCTATGCCTCCCTGTCTCTATGTCTCCCTGTCTCCCTGTCTCTATGCCTCCCTGTCTCTCTGCCTCCCTGTCTCTATGTCTCCCTGTCTCTATGCCTCCCTGTCTCTATGCCTCCCTGTCTCTATGTCTCCCTGTCTCTATGTCTCCCTGTCTCTATGTCTCCCTGTCTCTATGTCTCCCTGTCTCTCTGCCTCCCTGTCTCCCTGTCTCCCTGTCTCTATGCCTCCCTGTCTCTCTGCCTCCCTGTCTCCCTGTCTCCCTGTCTCTATGCCTCCCTGTCTCTATGTCTCCCTGTCTCCCTGTCTCTATGCCTCCCTGTCTCTCTGCCTCCCTGTCTCCCTGTCTCTATGCCTCCCTGTCTCCCAATCTCTATGTCTCCCTGTCTCCCTGTCTCTATGCCTCCCTGTCTCCCTGTCTCTCTGCCTCCCTGTCTCCCTGTCTCTATGCCTCCCTGTCTCCCTGTCTCTATGCCTCCCTGTCTCTCTGCCTCCCTGTCTCTATGTCTCTATGCCTCCCTGTCTCTATGTCTCCCTGTCTCTATGTCTCTATGTCTCTCTGCCTCCCTGTCTCTCTGCCTCCCTGTCTCTATGTCTCCCTGTCTCTCTGCCTCCCTGTCTCTCTGCCTCCCTGTCTCTCTGCCTCCCTGTCTCTATGCCTCCCTGTCTCTATGTCTCTATGTCTCTATGCCTCCCTGTCTCTATGTCTCCCTGTCTCTATGTCTCCCTGTCTCTATGTCTCCCTGTCTCTATGTCTCCCTGTCTCTATGCCTCCCTGTCTCTATGTCTCTATGTCTCTATGCCTCCCTGTCTCTATGTCTCCCTGTCTCTATGTCTCCCTGTCTCTATGTCTCCCTGTCTCTATGTCTCCCTGTCTCTATGCCTCCCTGTCTCTATGTCTCTATGTCTCTATGTCTCCCTGTCTCTATGTCTCCCTGTCTCTCTGCCTCCCTGTCTCCCTGTCTCTATGCCTCCCTGTCTCCCTGTCTCTATGCCTCCCTGTCTCTCTGCCTCCCTGTCTCTATGCCTCCCTGTCTCTATGTCTCCCTGTCTCTATGTCTCTATGTCTCTCTGCCTCCCTGTCTCTCTGCCTCCCTGTCTCTATGTCTCCCTGTCTCTCTGCCTCCCTGTCTCTCTGCCTCCCTGTCTCTCTGCCTCCCTGTCTCCCTGTCTCTCTGCCTCCCTGTCTCTCTGCCTCCCTGTCTCCCTGTCTCTCTGCCTCCCTGTCTCTCTGCCTCTCTGTCTCCCTGTCTCCCTGTCTCTCTGCCTAACACACAACACAGCCTGTTGTCTTGTTTAATTGTTGCATTATAGTTATCCAAACCACAGCAGGGCACTCAGTTTGCCAGAGTATTTTTGTGCATGTAAATATGTGACAAGAAGGGAAAAAGAGAAAGAGAGAGAGAGAGAGAGAGAGGAGAAGAGAGAGAGAGGGGAGAAGAGAGAGAGAGGGGAGAATGAGAGAGAGAGAGGAGGAGAGAGAGAGAAGTGGGGGAGAGAGGGAGAGAAGGAGGGAGGAGTGGGGCAGCTCAGATGGGTTAAGCTCTTTGAAGATTTATAAGTCTTGAATGCAGCAGCCTGGTGGGCCCTGAGTCAGAGATGGAATGAGAGAATGGAGGGAGCCTGGAGGGCCCTGGGAGGAGAGGGAGGGAATGGGAGGGAGGGAGGGAGGGAGGGAGGGGGGAGGGAGGGAGGGAGGGAGGGAGGGAGGGAGTTTCAATCTGTGCAGCGAGCAACAGGTTTTTTGTTTTCCAGTAGTGATATCTACAGTACAGTATTATTTGAGTGATATCTACAGTACAGTATTATTTGAGTGATATCTACAGTACAGTATTATTTGAGTGATATCTACAGTACAGTATTATTTGAGTGATATCTACAGTACAGTATTATTTGAGTGATATCTATAGTACAGTATTATTTGAGTGATATCTATAGTACAGTATTATTTGAGTGATATCTATAGTACAGTATTATTTGAGTGATATCTACAGTAAGTATTATTTGAGTGATATCTACAGTACAGTATTATTTGAGTGATATCTATAGTACAGTATTATTTGAGTGATATCTATAGTACAGTATTATTTGAGTGATATCTACAGTACAGTATTATTTGAGTGATATCTACAGTACAGTATTATTTGTATATCTACAGTACAGTATTATTTGAGTGATATCTACAGTATTATTTGAGTGTATCTATTTTATTTGAGTGATATCTACAGTACAGTATTATTTGAGTGATATCTACAGTACAGTATTATTTGAGTGATATCTACAGTAGTACAGTATTATTTGAGTGATATCTACAGTACAGTATTATTTGAGTGATATCTACAGTACAGTATTATTTGAGTGATATCTACAGTACAGTATTATTTGAGTGATATCTATAGTACAGTATTATTTGAGTGATATCTATAGTACAGTATTATTTGAGTGATATCTACAGTACAGTATTATTTGAGTGATATCTATAGTACAGTATTATTTGAGTGATATCTACAGTACAGTATTATTTGAGTGATATCTACAGTACAGTATTATTTGAGTGATATCTATAGTACAGTATTATTTGAGTGATATCTATAGTACAGTATTATTTGAGTGATATCTATAGTACAGTATTATTTGAGTGATATCTATAGTACAGTATTATTTGAGTGATATCTATAGTACAGTATTATTTGAGTGATATCTATAGTACAGTATTATTTGAGTGATATCTATAGTACAGTATTATTTGAGTGATATCTATAGTACAGTGCTTTGAGTATCTATAGTATATCTACAGTACAGTATTATTTGAGTGATATCTACAGTACAGTATTATTTGAGTGATATCTACAGACAGTATTATTTGAGTGATATCTATAGTACAGTATTATTTGAGTGATATCTACAGTACAGTATTATTTGAGTGATATCTACAGTACAGTATTATTTGAGTGATATCTACAGTACAGTATTATTTGAGTGATATCTACAGTACAGTATTATTTGAGTGATATCTACAGTACAGTATTATTTGAGTGATATCTATAGTACAGTATTATTTGAGTGATATCTACAGTAAGTATTATTTGAGTGATATCTACAGTACAGTATTATTTGAGTGATATCTATAGTACAGTATTATTTGAGTGATATCTACAGTACAGTATTATTTGAGTGATATCTACAGTACAGTATTATTTGAGTGATATCTACAGTACAGTATTATTTGAGTGATATCTATAGTACAGTATTATTTGAGTGATATCTACAGTACAGTATTATTTGAGTGATATCTATAGTACAGTATTATTTGAGTGATATCTACAGTACAGTATTATTTGAGTGATATCTATAGTACAGTATTATTTGAGTGATATCTACAGTACAGTATTATTTGAGTGATATCTACAGTACAGTATTATTTGAGTGATATCTATAGTACAGTATTATTTGAGTGATATCTATAGTACAGTATTATTTGAGTGATATCTTTAGTACAGTATTATTTGAGTGATATCTACAGTACAGTATTATTTGAGTGATATCTATAGTACAGTATTATTTGAGTGATATCTACAGTACAGTATTATTTGAGTGATATCTATAGTACAGTATTATTTGAGTGATATCTACAATACAGTATTATTTGAGTGATATCTACAGTACAGTATTATTTGAGTGATATCTATAGTACAGTATTATTTGAGTGATATCTACAGTACAGTATTATTTGAGTGATATCTACAGTACAGTATTATTTGAGTGATATCTATAGTACAGTATTATTTGAGTGATATCTATAGTACAGTATTATTTGAGTGATATCTATAGTACAGTATTATTTGAGTGATATCTATAGTACAGTATTATTTGAGTGATATCTATAGTACAGTATTATTTGAGTGATATCTACAGTACAGTATTATTTGAGTGATATCTATAGTACAGTATTATTTGAGTGATATTTACAGTACAGTATTATTTGAGTGATATCTACAGTAAGTATTATTTGAGTGATATCTACAGTACAGTATTATTTGAGTGATATCTACAGTACAGTATTATTTGAGTGATATCTATAGTACAGTATTATTTGAGTGATATCTACAGTACAGTATTATTTGAGTGATATCTACAGTACAGTATTATTTGAGTGATATCTACAGTACAGTATTATTTGAGTGATATCTACAGTACAGTATTATTTGAGTGATATCTACAGTACAGTATTATTTGAGTGATATCTACAGTACAGTATTATTTGAGTGATATCTACAGTACAGTATTATTTGAGTGATATCTACAGTACAGTATTATTTGATTCAACAGTCAGTTCAACATCCACTAATCTCATTGTCTTATATTGTATGTAGTTTCAGCAAGGTGCTTTTGGAATGACTGTACATTTGGTAAAGACAAATGTTTTGCATCTGATTTGATTGGATGTATTAAAAACGGCGGCATTGCTTTGGTAATCCCCGTGTCTCTGTGTATTGTAATGGTTTTACATCGCAGGCTATATGAGAGCTGTCGCCTGTTGCACTGCTACGTAGGTCTGTCCAATCAGAAGCCAGCTGCTTTGATAATGGAGGCTAATTTGAGCTCTGACAAGAAAAAGCAGCAGAGCTCCTTTAATAACTGAGGGCTGTAGTCGGCTGGGGCCGTCTCTACTCTCTTCTCCCCCTGTGTGAGGCCCCATGGCAGAGCAGGCCGGGAGGCAGGCAGGCTAGGGGGGGACCTTGGGGGTTGACACACCAAAGAATAAGGCAAAAATATCTTGGCGGCGGAGAGAAAATGTAGCAGTTTCAAAGCTAATATCCTGCAACTCTGCAAATCTCTACATTTTGCCATGGAGCCGAGGGAAAATAGTACGTTTTTTGCAGCTAATTTCCTACAATTTCACGAGTGTGAAAGCTGGGAGAATGCCGGGCAGGGATAATCCTGTGTTGTGTTCCCCTTTAAAATGAGAGGACAAGGTGAGCAGAGAAAAAAGCTTGAGTGCTCTGGGTCTGGGTTCAGAAGGGACCTGTCTGGGTTCAGGAGGGACCTGTCTGGGTTCAGGAGGGACCTGTCTGGGTTCAGGAGGGACCTGTCTGGGTTCAGAAGGGACCTGCCTGGGTTCAGGAGGGACCTGCCTGGGTTCAGGAGGGACCTGCCTGGGTTCAGGAGGGACCTGTCTGGGTTCAGGAGCGACCTGTCTGGGGCTGGGTTCAGGAGGGACCTGGCTGGATTCAGAAAGGACCTGGCTGGGTTCAGGAGGGACCTGTCTGGGTTCAGAAGGGACCTGGCTGGGTTCAGGAGGGACCTGCCTGGGTTCAGGAGGGACCTGCCTGGGTTCAGGAGGGACCTGGCTGGGTTCAGGAGGGACCTGGCTGGAATCAGGATGGACCTATCTGGGTTCAGAAGGGACCTGACTGGGTTCAGGAGGGACCTGTCTGGGTTCAGGAGGGACCTGTCTGGGTTCAGGAGGGACCTGGCTGGGTTCAGGAGGGACCTGTCTGGGTTCAGGAGGGACCTGGCTGGGTTCAGGAGGGACCTGTCTGGGTTCAGGAGGGACCTGGCTGGGTTCAGGAGGGACCTGTCTGGGTTCAGGAGGGACCTGTCTGGGTTCAGGAGGGACCTGTCTGGGTTCAGGAGGGACCTGGCTGGGTTCAGGAGGTACCTATCTGGGTTCAGGAGGGACCTGTCTGGGTTCAGGAGGGACCTGGCTGGGTTCAGAAGGGACCTGTCTGGGTTCAGAAGGGACCTGTCTGGGTTCAGGAGGGACCTGTCTGGGTTCAGGAGGGACCTGTCTGGGTTCAGAAGGGACCTGGCTGGGTTCAGAAGGGACCTGGCTGGGTTCAGGAGGGACCTGTCTGGGTTCAGAAGGGACCTGTCTGGGTTCAGAAGGGACCTGCCTGGGTTCAGGAGGGACCTGGCTGGGTTCAGGAGTGACCTGTCTGGGTTCAGAAGGGACCTGGCTGGGTTCAGAAGGGACCTGTCTGGGTTCAGAAGGGACCTGGCTGGGTTCAGAAGGGACCTGGCTGGGTTCAGGAGGGACCTGGCTGGGTTCAGGAGGGACCTGTCTGGGTTCAGAAGGGACCTGGCTGGGTTCAGAAGGGACCTGTCTGGGTTCAGAAGGGACCTGTCTGGGTTCAGAAGGGACCTGCCTGGGTTCAGAAGGGACCTGTCTGGGTTCAGGAGGGACCTGTCTGGGTTCAGGAGGGACCTATCTGGGTTCAGAAGGGATCTGCCTGGGTTCAGGAGGGACCTGCCTGGGTTCAGGAGGGACCTGTCTGGGTTCAGAAGGGACCTGGCTGGGTTCAGGAGGGACCTGCCTGGGTTCAGGAGGGACCTGCCTGGGTTCAGGAGGGACCTGTCTGGGTTCAGGAGGGACCTGTCTGGGTTCAGAAGAGACCTGTCTGGGTTCAGAAGGGACCTGTCTGGGTTCAGGAGGGACCTTTCTGGGTTCAGGAGGGACCTGTCTGGGTTCAGGAGGGACCTGACTGGGTTCAGGAGAGACCTGTCTGGGTTCAGGAGGGACCCGTCTGGGGCTGGGTTCAGGAGGGACCTGTCTGGGTTCAGAAGGGACCTGGCTGGGTTCAGGAGGGACCTGGCTGGGTTCAGGAGGGACCTGTCTGGATTCAGGAGGGACCTGGCTGGGTTCAGGAGGGACCTGCCTGGGTTCAGAAGGGACCTGTCTGGGTTCAGGAGGGACCTGTCTGGGTTCAGGAGGGACCTGTCTGGGTTCAGAAGAGACCTGTCTGGGTTCAGGAGGGACCTGTCTGGGTTCAGGAGGGACCTGTCTGGGTTCAGGAGGGACCTGTCTGGGTTCAGAAGAGACCTGTCTGGGTTCAGGAGGGACCTGTCTGGGTTCAGGAGGGACCTGTCTGGGTTCAGGAGGGACCTGACTGGGTTCAGGAGAGACCTGTCTGGGTTCAGGAGGGACCTGACTGGGTTCAGGAGGGACCTGACTGGGTTCAGGAGAGACCTGTCTGGGTTCAGGAGGGACCCGTCTGGGGCTGGGTTCAGGAGGGACCTGTCTGGGTTCAGAAGGGACCTGGCTGGGTTCAGAAGGGACCTGGCTGGATTCAGGAGGGACCTGTCTGGGTTCAGGAGGGACCTGTCTGGATTCAGAAGGGACCTGTCTGGGTTCAGGAGGGACCTGGCTGGGTTCAGGAGGGACCTGCCTGGGTTCAGGAGGGACCTGGCTGGGTTCAGGAGTGACCTGTCTGGGTTCAGAAGGGACCTGGCTGGGTTCAGAAGGGACCTGTCTGGGTTCAGAAGGGACCTGGCTGGATTCAGGAGGGACCTGTCTGGGTTCAGGAGGGACCTGTCTGGATTCAGAAGGGACCTGTCTGGGTTCAGGAGGGACCTGTCTGGGTTCAGGAGGGACCTGTCTGGGTTCAGAAGAGACCTGTCTGGGTTCAGGAGGGACCTGTCTGGGTTCAGGAGGGACCTGTCTGGGTTCAGGAGGGACCTGTCTGGGTTCAGAAGAGACCTGTCTGGGTTCAGGAGGGACCTGTCTGGGTTCAGGAGGGACCTGTCTGGGTTCAGGAGGGACCTGACTGGGTTCAGGAGAGACCTGTCTGGGTTCAGGAGGGACCTGACTGGGTTCAGGAGGGACCTGACTGGGTTCAGGAGAGACCTGTCTGGGTTCAGGAGGGACCCGTCTGGGGCTGGGTTCAGGAGGGACCTGTCTGGGTTCAGAAGGGACCTGGCTGGGTTCAGAAGGGACCTGGCTGGATTCAGGAGTGACCTGTCTGGGTTCAGGAGGGACCTGTCTGGATTCAGAAGGGACCTGTCTGGGTTCAGGAGGGACCTGGCTGGGTTCAGGAGGGACCTGCCTGGGTTCAGGAGGGACCTGGCTGGGTTCAGGAGGGACCTGTCTGGGTTCAGAAGGGACCTGGCTGGGTTCAGAAGGGACCTGTCTGGGTTCAGGAGGGACCTGTCTGGGTTCAGGAGGGACCTGTCTGGATTCAGAAGGGACCTGTCTGGATTCAGAAGGGACCTGTCTGGGTTCAGGAGGGACCTGTCTGGGTTCAGGAGGGGCCTGCCTGGGTTCAGAAGGGACCTGTCTGGGTTCAGGAGGGACCTGGCTGGGTTCAGGAGGGACCTGGCTGGGTTCAGGAGGGACCTGACTGGGTTCAGGAGGGACCTGTCTGGGTTCAGGAGGGACCTGGCTGGGTTCAGGAGGGACCTGGCTGGGTTCAGAAGGGACCTGCCTGGGTTCAGGAGGGACCTGGCTGGGTTCAGGAGGGACCTATCTGGGTTCTGGAGGGACCTGCTGTCTGCTATCTCAGCACTGTGTGTTTTCTGTCCCGTCTGCTATCTCAGCACTGTGTGTGTTTTCTGTCCAGTCTGCTATCTCAGCACTGTGTGTGTTTTCTGTCCCGTCTGCTATCTCAGCACTGTGTGTGTTTTCTGTCCAGTCTGCTATCTCAGCACTGTGTGTGTTTTCTGTCCAGTCTGCTATCTCAGCACTGTGTGTGTTTTCTGTCCAGTCTGCTATCTCAGCACTGTGTGTGTTTTCTGTCCCGTCTGCTATCTCAGCACTGTGTGTGTTTTCTGTCCAGTCTGCTATCTCAGCACTGTGTGTGTTTTCTGTCCAGTCTGCTATCTCAGCACTTCAGCACAGAAGTTGACACCTTGTTGGCAGCTGCTTGATGATGTCATGCTTGTCTCATCTTTTCCAGTGGCTGTGTGGGGCCAGCAGCAGAGTAAACGGCACATTTTCCTAAACACTTTCCATTATAGACCACTAAGGATCATTAAAAATAAAAAAAATAATAAGTTGTATATTTTATTGACACATCAATCTGACAAATACACAAAAACTTTATTTTTTTATTCGCAACATATATTTTCCATCGCAAATCCTCCTAAAAATATACACCTGCACTAATCTCAAATCAAATCTAATTCACAAATGAGACTTGTGTTACAGTGAGTACGGTTATTATGCACACAATAATCCGATTTATGGTAAACTAGTCAGATTAATATAATAGTTTGATTTAAACATTTACAATCTTTGCCAGAACGATTTCCCTAATGATTCTGAACATGGACACATCTGACACCAGGCTACCTGATCCTGTTTACATGGACACATCTGACACCAGGCTACCTGATCCTGTTTACATGGACACATCTGACACCAGGCTACCTGATCCTGTTAACATGGACACATCTGACACCAGGCTACCTGATCCTGTTAACATGGACACATCTGACACCAGGCTACCTGATCCTGTTTACATGGACACATCTGAAACCAGGCTACCTGATCCTGTTTACATGGACACATCTGACACCAGGCTACCTGATCCTGTTAACATGGACACATCTGACACCAGGCTACCTGATCCTGTTTACATGGACACATCTGACACCAGGCTACCTGATCCTGTTTACATGGACACATCTGACACCAGGCTACCTGATCCTGTTAACATGGACACATCTGAAACCAGACTACCTGATCCTGTTAACATGGACACATCTGACACCAGGCTACCTGATCCTGTTTACATGGACACATCTGAAACCAGGCTACCTGATCCTGTTAACATGGACACATCTGACACCAGGCTACCTGATCCTGTTTACATGGACACATCTGACACCAGGCTACCTGATCCTGTTAACATGGACACATCTGAAACCAGGCTACCTGATCCTGTTTACATGGACACATCTGACACCAGGCTACCTGATCCTGTTTACATGGACACATCTGACACCAGGCTACCTGATCCTGTTAACATGGACACATCTGACACCAGGCTACCTGATCCTGTTTACATGGACACATCTGACACCAGGCTACCTGATCCTGTTAACATGGACACATCTGACACCAGGCTACCTGATCCTGTTTACATGGACACATCTGACACCAGGCTACCTGATCCTGTTAACATGGACACATCTGAAACCAGGCTACCTGATCCTGTTTACATGGACACATCTGAAACCAGGCTACCTGATCCTGTTAACATGGACACATCTGAAACCAGGCTACCTGATCCTGTTAACATGGACACATCTGAAACCAGGCTACCTGATCCTGTTAACATGGACACATCTGACACCAGGCTACCTGATCCTGTTTACATGGACACATCTGACACCAGGCTACCTGATCCTGTTTACATGGACACATCTGACACCAGGCTACCTGATCCTGTTTACATGGACACATCTGAAACCAGGCTACCTGATCCTGTTTACATGGACACATCTGACACCAGGCTACCTGATCCTGTTTACATGGACACATCTGACACCAGGCTACCTGATCCTGTTAACATGGACACATCTGAAACCAGGCTACCTGATCCTGTTTACATGGACACATCTGAAACCAGGCTACCTGATCCTGTTTACATGGACACATCTGACACCAGGCTACCTGATCCTGTTTACATGGACACATCTGACACCAGGCTACCTGATCCTGTTTACATGGACACATCTGACACCAGGCTACCTGATCCTGTTAACATGGACACATCTGAAACCAGGCTACCTGATCCTGTTTACATGGACACATCTGAAACCAGGCTACCTGATCCTGTTAACATGGACACATCTGACACCAGGCTACCTGATCCTGTTTACATGGACACATCTGAAACCAGGCTACCTGATCCTGTTTACATGGACACATCTGACACCAGGCTACCTGATCCTGTTAACATGGACACATCTGACACCAGGCTACCTGATCCTGTTAACATGGACACATCTGACACCAGGCTACCTGATCCTGTTAACATGGACACATCTGAAACCAGGCTACCTGATCCTGTTAACATGGACACATCTGACACCAGGCTACCTGATCCTGTTTACATGGACACATCTGAAACCAGGCTACCTGATCCTGTTAACATGGACACATCTGAAACCAGGCTACCTGATCCTGTTTACATGGACACATCTGACACCAGGCTACCTGATCCTGTTTACATGGACACATCTGACACCAGGCTACCTGATCCTGTTAACATGGACACATCTGAAACCAGGCTACCTGATATTGTTTACATGGACACATCTGAAACCAGGCTACCTGATCCTGTTAACATGGACACATCTGAAACCAGGCTACCTGATCCTGTTTACATGGACACATCTGAAACCAGACTACCTGATCCTGTTAACATGGACACATCTGAAACCAGGCTACCTGATCCTGTTAACATGGACACATCTGAAACCAGGCTACCTGATCCTGTTAACATGGACACATCTGACACCAGGCTACCTGATCCTGTTAACATGGACACATCTGACACCAGGCTACCTGATCCTGTTTACATGGACACATCTGAAACCAGGCTACCTGATCCTGTTTACATGGACACATCTGAAACCAGGCTACCTGATCCTGTTAACATGGACACATCTGACACCAGGCTACCTGATCCTGTTAACATGGACACATCTGACACCAGGCTACCTGATCCTGTTTACATGGACACATCTGAAACCAGGCTACCTGATCCTGTTTACATGGACACATCTGAAACCAGGCTACCTGATCCTGTTAACATGGACACATCTGAAACCAGGCTACCTGATCCTGTTAACATGGACACATCTGACACCAGGCTACCTGATCCTGTTTACATGGACACATCTGACACCAGGCTACCTGATCCTGTTTACATGGACACATCTGACACCAGGCTACCTGATCCTGTTTACAGGGACACATCTGACACCAGGCTACCTGATCCTGTTAACATGGACACATCTGAAACCAGGCTACCTGATCCTGTTTACATGGACACATCTGAAACCAGGCTACCTGATCCTGTTAACATGGACACATCTGAAACCAGGCTACCTGATCCTGTTAACATGGACACATCTGAAACCAGGCTACCTGATCCTGTTAACATGGACACATCTGACACCAGGCTACCTGATCCTGTTAACATGGACACATCTGACACCAGGCTACCTGATCCTGTTTACATGGACACATCTGACACCAGGCTACCTGATCCTGTTAACATGGACACATCTGACACCAGGCTACCTGATCCTGTTTACATGGACACATCTGACACCAGGCTACCTGATCCTGTTAACATGGACACATCTGACACCAGGCTACCTGATCCTGTTTACATGGACACATCTGACACCAGGCTACCTGATCCTGTTAACATGGACACATCTGAAACCAGGCTACCTGATCCTGTTTACATGGACACATCTGAAACCAGGCTACCTGATCCTGTTAACATGGACACATCTGAAACCAGACTACCTGATCCTGTTTACATGGACACATCTGACACCAGGCTACCTGATCCTGTTAACATGGACACATCTGACACCAGGCTACCTGATCCTGTTTACATGGACACATCTGACACCAGGCTACCTGATCCTGTTAACATGGACACATCTGACACCAGGCTACCTGATCCTGTTTACATGGACACATCTGAAACCAGGCTACCTGATCCTGTTAACATGGACACATCTGAAACCAGACTACCTGATCCTGTTTACATGGACACATCTGACACCAGGCTACCTGATCCTGTTTACATGGACACATCTGAAACCAGGCTACCTGATCCTGTTTACATGGACACATCTGAAACCAGGCTACCTGATCCTGTTTACATGGACACATCTGAAACCAGGCTACCTGATCCTGTTAACATGGACACATCTGACACCAGGCTACCTGATCCTGTTTACATGGACACATCTGACACCAGGCTACCTGATCCTGTTAACATGGACACATCTGAAACCAGGCTACCTGATCCTGTTAACATGGACACATCTGAAACCAGGCTACCTGATCCTGTTAACATGGACACATCTGAAACCAGGCTACCTGATCCTGTTAACATGGACACATCTGAAACCAGGCTACCTGATCCTGTTAACATGGACACATCTGAAATCAGGCTACTTGATGGGACTTGGATAAATGCAGAAAATCACCAATCCAATTAAACGGTCAACCACAGCGACCATGTTATTTTTGGGAAGCATATTTTATTCTGAGATTGGACAGTTTGTCATTTCACTCGCGCAAAAGAAGGAAGCTCCTGCTGCTCGTGCTCTGATTAAATACACCGCTGTGACTCTGATTAAATACACCTCTGTGACTCTGATTAAATACACCACTGTGACTCTGATTAAATACACCTCTGTGACTCTGATTAAATACACCTCTGTGACTCTGATTAAATACACCGCTGTGACTCTGATTAAATACACCACTGTGACTCTGATTAAATACACCACTGTGACTCTGATTAAATACACCTCTGTTACTCTGATTAAATACACCGCTGTGACTCTGATTAAATACACCGCTGTGACTCTGATTAAATACACCGCTGTCGCTCTGATTAAATACACCTCTGTGACTCTGATTAAATACACCTCTGTTACTCTGATTAAATACACCTCTGTGACTCTGATTAAATACACCTCTGTTACTCTGATTAAATACACCGCTGTGACTCTGATTAAATACACCGCTGTGACTCTGATTAAATACACCTCTGTGACTCTGATTAAATACACCTCTGTTACTCTGATTAAATACACCGCTGTCACTCTGATTAAATACACCTCTGTGACTCTGATTAAATACACCTCTGTTACTCTGATTAAATACACCTCTGTGACTCTGATTAAATACACCGCTGTGACTCTGATTAAATACAGAGCACATGCTCTGATTAAATACACCTCTGTGACTCTGATTAAATACACCTCTGTGACTCTGATTAAATACACCACTGTGACTCTGATTAAATACACCGCTGTGACTCTGATTAAATACACCTCTGTGACTCTGATTAAATACACCACTGTGACTCTGATTAAATACACTGCTGTGACTCTGATTAAATACACCGCTGTGACTCTGATTAAATACACTGCTGTGACTCTGATTAAATACACCTCTGTGACTCTGATTAAATACACCTCTGTGACTCTGATTAAATACACCTCTGTGACTCTGATTAAATACACCACTGTGACTCTGATTAAATACACCGCTGTAGCTCTGATTAAATACACCACTGTGACTCTGATTAAATACACCGCTGTGACTCTGATTAAATACACCACTGTGACTCTGATTAAATACACCGCTGTTACTCTGATTAAATACACCTCTGTGACTCTGATTAAATACACCTCTGTGACTCTGATTAAATACACCGCTGTTACTCTGATTAAATACACCTCTGTGACTCTGATTAAATACACCTCTGTTACTCTGATTAAATACACCTCTGTGACTCTGATTAAATACACCTCTGTGACTCTGATTAAATACACCGCTGTGACTCTGATTAAATACACTGCTGTGACTCTGATTAAATACACCGCTGTGACTCTGATTAAATACACCTCTGTGACTCTGATTAAATACACCACTGTGACTCTGATTAAATACACCGCTGTGACTCTGATTAAATACACCGCTGTGACTCTGATTAAATACACCGCTGTGACTCTGATTAAATACACTGCTGTGACTCTGATTAAATACACCGCTGTGACTCTGATTAAATACACCGCTGTGACTGATTAAATACACTGCTGTGACTCTGATTAAATACACCACTGTGACTCTGATTAAATACACCACTGTGACTCTGATTAAATACACCTCTGTGACTCTGATTAAATACACCGCTGTGACTCTGATTAAATACACCGCTGTGACTCTGATTAAATACACCGCTGTGACTCTGATTAAATACACCTATGTGACTCTGATTAAATACACCTCTGTGACTCTGATTAAATACACCACTGTGACTCTGATTAAATACACCACTGTGACTCTGATTAAATACACCTCTGTGACTCTGATTAAATACACCGCTGTGACTCTGATTAAATACACCTCTGTGACTCTGATTAAATACACCTCTGTTACTCTGATTAAATACACCGCTGTCACTCTGATTAAATACACCTCTGTGACTCTGATTAAATACACCTCTGTTACTCTGATTAAATACACCTCTGTGACTCTGATTAAATACACCGCTGTGACTCTGATTAAATACACCACTGTGACTCTGATTAAGGGGTTCTCATGTCCTAATAATTTGAAAGATTGCTCAGAGAACCTGTTGTTTTAATCGCTGTGTGCACTTAGATTTTGACCGTAGGTAGGGAACTACTATTCTCTATTCCAGTGGTAGGGAACTACTATTCTCTATCCCAGGGGTAGGGAACTACTATTCTCTATTCCAGAGGTAGGGAACTACTATTCTCTATTCCAGGGGTAGGGAACTACTATTCTCTATCCCAGGGGTAGGGAATTACTATTCTCTATTCTCTATTCCAGAGGTAGGGAACTACTATTCTCTATTCCAGGGGTAGGGAACTACTATTCTCTATCCCAGGGGTAGGGAATTACTATTCTCTATCCCAGAGGTAGGGAACTACTATTCTCTATCCCAGAGGTAGGGAACTACTATTCTCTATTCCAGGGGTAGGGAACTACTATTCTCTATCCCAGAGGTAGGGAACTACTATTCTCTATCCCAGAGGTAGGGAACTACTATTCTCTATCCCAGGGGTAGAGAACTACTATTCTCTATCCCAGGGGTAGGGAATTACTATTCTCTATTCCAGAGGTAGGGAACTACTATTCTCTATCCCAGGGGTAGGGAACTACTATTCTCTATCCCAGGGGTAGGGAACTACTATTCTCTATTCCAGAGGTAGGGAACTACTATTCTCTATCCCAGGGGTAGGGAACTACTATTCTCTATCCCAGAGGTAGGGAACTACTATTCTCTATTCCAGAGGTAGGGAACTACTATTCTCTATCCCAGGGGTAGGGAACTACTATTCTCTATCCCAGGGGTAGGGAACTACTATTCTCTATTCCAGAGGTAGGGAACTACTATTCTCTATTCCAGGGGTAGGGAACTACTATTCTCTATCCCAGGGGTAGGGAACTACTGTTCTCTATTCCAGAGGTAGGGAACTACTATTCTCTATCCCAGAGGTAGGGAACTACTATTCTCTATCCCAGGGGTAGGGAACTACTATTCTCTATTCCAGAGGTAGGGAACTACTATTCTCTATCCCAGGGGTAGGGAACTACTATTCTCTATCCCAGAGGTAGGGAACTACTACTATAGATTTTGACCGTACGCCGATTAAGATGAGCAGAGGATGGTGTCTACATGACTAATGCCATACTCAGCCTTCTGCCATAACCAGTTTCACATCCAAGTACTACTGTGCATGTAAACGTACTCACATCTGACTCCTAACTTTTACTATGTCTTAGTTGACAGTGTCTTGCCAACAAACCCTTTTAAATTGATCATGTATTCTTTCTATCACTGGTCTCTCTCTTCTCCTCTTATCGAGATCAGCCAACAGCCTCTATTGACAGCAGCCAAATCACCCTGGCAACAGCCTCAACTGATAGCAGCCAAATCACCCTGGCAACAGCCTCAACTGATAGCAGCCAAATCACCCTGGCAACAGCCTCTATTGACAGCAGCCAAATCACCCTGGCAACAGCCTCTATTGACAGCAGCCAAATCACCCTGGCAACATCCTCTATTGACAGCAGCCAAATCACCCTGGCAACAGCCTCTATTGACAGCAGTCAAATCACCCTGGCAACAGCCTCTATTGACAGCAGCCAAATCACCCTGGCAACGGCCTCTATTGACAGCAGCCAAATCACCCTGGCAACAGCCTCTATTGACAGCAGCCAAATCACCCTGGCAACAGCCTCTATTGACAGCAGCCAAATCACCCTGGCAACAGCCTCTATTGACAGCAGCCAAATCACCCTGGCAACAGCCTCTATTGACAGCAGCCAAATTACCCTGGCAACAGCCTCTATTGACAGCAGCCAAATCACCCTGGCAACAGCCTCTATTGACAGCAGCCAAATCACCCTGGCAACAGCCTCTATTGACAGCAGCCAAATCACCCTGGCAACAGCCTCTATTGACAGCAGCCAAATCACCCTGACAACAGCCTCTATTGACAGCAGCCAAATCACCCTGGCAACAGCCTCTATTGACAGCAGCCAAATCACCCTGGCAACAGCCTCTATTGACAGCAGCCAAATCACCCTGGCAACAGCCTCTATTGACAGCAGGCAAATCACCCTGGCAACAGCCTCTATTGACAGCAGCCAAATCACCCTGGCAACAGCCTCTATTGACAGCAGCCAAATCACCCTGGCAACATCCTCTATTGACAGCAGCCAAATCACCCTGGCAACAGCCTCTATTGACAGCAGCCAAATCACCCTGGCAACAGCCTCTATTGACAGCAGCCAAATCACCCTGGCAACAGCCTCTATTGACAGCAGCCAAATCACCCTGGCAACAGGCTCTATTGAAAGCAGCCAAATCACCCTGGCAACAGCCTCTATTGACAGCAGCCAAATCACCCTGGCAACAGCCTCTAGTGACAGCAGCCAAATCACCCTGGCAACAGCCTCTATTGACAGCAGCCAAATTACCCTGGCAACAGCCTCTATTGACAGCAGCCAAATCACCCTGGCAACAGCCTCTATTGACAGCAGCCAAATCACCCTGGCAACAGCCTCTATTGACAGCAGCCAAATCACCCTGGCAACAGCCTCTATTGACAGCAGCCAAATCACCCTGACAACAGCCTCTATTGACAGCAGCCAAATCACCCTGGCAACAGCCTCTATTGACAGCAGCCAAATCACCCTGGCAACAGCCTCTATTGACAGCAGCCAAATCACCCTGGCAACAGCCTCTATTGACAGCAGGCAAATCACCCTGGTAACAGCCTCTATTGACAGCAGCCAAATCACCCTGGCAACAGCCTCTATTGACAGCAGCCAAATCACCCTGGCAACATCCTCTATTGACAGCAGCCAAATCACCCTGGCAACAGCCTCTATTGACAGCAGCCAAATCACCCTGGCAACAGCCTCTATTGACAGCAGCCAAATCACCCTGGCAACAGGCTCTATTGAAAGCAGCCAAATCACCCTGGCAACATCCTCTATTGACAGCAGCCAAATCACCCTGGCAACAGGCTCTATTGACAGCAGCCAAATCACCCTGGCAACAGCCTCTATTGACAGCAGCCAAATATTGATGCTTCAAAGAAAATAAAGTTGCAGTGTTGCCCTGGTCATATCGAGCCTCTCAGCTGGCACACCCACCCCAGTGTGTGTGTGTGTGTGTGTGTGTGTGTGTGTGTGTGTGCGTGTGTGTGTGTGAGCCCTGCCTTCAGGATATGTGCTATCAGAGGGATAGAGCAGAAACACACTTCCAGGGTGATGGAGGGGGGGTTGGGGGTGAGGGGAGCAGGACTGGGTGGGGGTGTAGGTGTCCACACTTCCAGGGTGATGGAGGGGGGGTTTGGGGTGAGGGGAGCAGGACTGGGTGGGGGTGTAGGTGTCCACACTTCCAGGGTGATGGAGGGGGGGATGGGGGTGAGGGGAGCAGGACTGGGTGGGGGTGTAGGTGTCCACACTTCCAGGGTGATGGAGGGGGGGTAGGGGGTGAGGGGAGCAGGACTGGGTGGGGGTGTAGGTGTCCACACTTCCAGGGTGATGGAGGGGGGTTGGGGGTGAGGGGAGCAGGACTGGGTGGGGGTGTAGGTGTCCACACTTCCAGGGTGATGGAGGGGGGTTGGGGGTGAGGGAGCAGGACTGGGTGGGGGTGTAGGTGTCCACACTTCCAGGGTGATGGAGGGGGTTGGGGGTGAGGGGAGCAGGACTGGGTGGGGGTGTAGGTGTCCACACTTCCAGGGTGATGGGGGGGGTTGGGGGTGAGGGGAGCAGGACTGGGTGGGGGTGTAGGTGTCCACACTTCCAGGGTGATGGAGGGGGTTGGGGGTGAGGGGAGCAGGACTGGGTGGGGGTGTAGGTGTCCACACTTCCAGGGTGATGGAGGGGGTTGGGGGTGAGGGGAGCAGGACTGGGTGGGGGTGTAGGTGTCCACACTTCCAGGGTGATGGAGGGGGTTGGGGGTGAGGGGAGCAGGACTGGGTGGGGGTGTAGGTGTCTACACTTCCAGGGTGATGGAGGTGGGGTTGGGGGTGAGGGGAGCAGGACTGGGTGGGGGTGTAGGTGTCCACACTTCCCATCACAAACAGTTTGTTGCATATATGATTGCAAAATACTGCACCAAACAGTTTAGTTAGATGTAAAATTGCGCAACTAAGACCTCTGAAAAAATGTATTAATTGATGACAGATTTCTTGAGTTATCTTAGATTAATTCAAACTATTTTGAGGAAGTGTATTCTGGTTACGGCATCTCAAGAGGGACAAACATTACTATTGCCGCATTTTTTTCTCATTTTTCAAGGCCAGGCAGGGGGCGATTAGGACAGGGTTGGGGGAGGAGCCAGGCAGAGGGGGATTAGGACAGGGTTGGGGGAGGAGCCAGGCAGAGGGGGATTAGGACAGGGGGGAGCCAGGCAGAGGGGGATTAGGACAGGGTTGGGGGAGGAGCCAGGCAGAGGGGGATTAGGACAGGGTTTGGGAGGAGCCAGGCAGAGGGGGATTAGGACAGGGTTGGGGAGGATCCAGGCAGAGGGGGATTAGGACAGGGTTGGGGGGGCAGGCAGAGGGGGATTAGGACAGGAGGGGGACAGCCAGGCAGAGGGGGATTAGGACAGGAGGAGGGACAGCCAGGCAGAGGGGATTAGGACAGGGGTGGGGGGGGACAGGCAGAGGGGGTTAGGACAGGAGGAGGGACAGCCAAGCAGAGGGGGATTAGGACAGGGTGGGGGGCAGGCAGAGGGGGATTAGGACAGGATGGGGGACAGCCAGGCAGAGGGGGATTAGGACAGGAGGAGGGACAGCCAGGCAGAGGGGGATTAGGACAGGGGGTGGGGGGGGACAGGCAGAGGGGGGTTAGGACAGGAGGAGGGACAGCCAAGCAGAGGGGGATTAGGACAGGGGGGGGACAGGCAGAGGGGGGTTAGGACAGGAGGAGGGACAGCCAAGCAGAGGGGGATTAGGACAGGGCTGGGGGTTGTGGGGGACAACCAAAGTCAGCCCCACACTAGCTACCTTCTACACCCACACTACACTGTCAGACACAGTGCTGGAGTTGGGGGTTTGGGTCATATCTGTTGATAAACTGGTCTGGAAACGAGAGTCCCGTGCAGAAGTAGGAGATTCACGTTGTAGTGTTATGACAATGATCGGACACGAGGTCAGTTTCACCTGCCGATATACTCTTTGTGAAATAATGAACCGCTATTTCTCTCTCTCTCCCCTCTGTAGGCCTGAACCAGCAACGTATCACCCAGAGTGGTCCAAGCAAGCAGGGGGGACAACTGCCCTCCAGTCCCGAGAGCAGAGGAGTCATGGGGGGCAGCAACCAGATGAGGCTCCAGCAGCTGCAGATGGAGAAGGAGAGGTTGAGACTTAAACACCAGGAGCTGCTCCGCACCAGACCACAGGTCAGTCGCCTGTCCTTGACCAGTAGTATATGGTATAGTATAATATAGTATAGTATAGTGGTATAGTATAATATAGTATAGTGGTATAGTATAATATAGTATAGTGGTATAATATAGTATAGTGGCATAGTATAATATAGTATAGTGGTATAATATAGTATAGTGGTATAGTATAATATAGTGGTATAGTATAATAAAGTGTTAGAGTATAGTGGTATAGTATTATATAGTATAGTATAGTGGTATAGTATAGTATAGTGGTATAGTATAATATAGTATAGTGGTATGGTATAATATAGTATAGTGGTATAGTTTAATATAGTATAGTGGTATAGTATAATATAGTATAGTGGTATAGTATAATATAGTGGTATAGTATAATAAAGTGTTAGAGTATAGTGGTATAGTATTATATAGTATAGTATAGTGGTATAGTATAGTATAGTGGTATAGTATAATATAGTATAGTGGTATGGTATAATATAGTATAGTGGTATAGTTTAATATAGTATAGTGGTATAGTATAATATAGTATAGTGGTATAGTATAATATAGTATAGTGGTATAATATAGTATAGTGGCATAGTATAATATAGTATAGTGGTATAATATAGTATAGTGGTATAGTATAATAAAGTGTTATAGTATAGTGGTATAATATAATATAGTATAGTATAGTGGTATAGTATAATATAGTGGTATAGTATAGTGGCATAGTACGATATAGTATGGTATAGTATAGTGGCATAGTATGATATAGTATAGTGGTATAGTATAATATAGTATAGTGGTATAGTATAATATAGTATAGTATAGTGGTATAGTATAATATAGTGGCATAGTATAATATAGTATAGTATAGTATAGTATAGTGGTATAGTATAATATGGTGGTATAGTATAATATAGTATAGTATAGTATAGTGGTATAGTATAATAAAGTGTTATAGTATAGTGGTATAGTATAATATAGTATAGTATAGTGGTATAGTATAATATAGTATAGTGGAATAGTATAGTATAGTATAGTGGTATAATATAGTATAGTGGTATAGTATAATATAGTATAGTGGTATAGTATAATATAGTATAGTGGTATAATATAGTATAGTGGTATAGTATAATATAGTATAGTGGTATAATATAGTATAGTATAGTGGTATAGTATAATATAATATAGTATAGTATAGTGGTATAGTATAATATGGTGGTATAGTATAATATAGTATAGTATAGTATAGTATAGTGGTATAGTATAATATAGTATAGTGGTATAGTATAATAAAGTGTTATAGTATAGTGGTATAGTATAATATAGTATAGTGGAATAGTATAGTGATATAGTATAGTGGTATAGTATAGTGGCATAGTGCAATATAGTATAGTTGTATAGTATAATATAGTATAATGGTATAGTATAATATAGTATAGTGGTATAGTATAATATAGTGGTATAATATAGTATAGTGGTATAGTATAATATAGTATAGTGGTATAGTATAATATAGTATAGTGGTATAGTATAATATAGTGGTATAGTATAATATAGTATAGTATAGTGGTATAGTATAATATAGTATAGTGGTATAGTATAATAAAGTATAGTATAGTATAGTGGTATAGTATAATATAGTATAGTGGAATAGTATAATATAGTATAGTGGTATAGTATAATATAGTGTTATAGTACAGTGGTATAGTATAATATAGTATAGTGGTATAGGATAATGGCATAGCACGATATAGTATAGTGGTATAGTATAATATAGTATAGTGGTATAGTATAATAAAGTGTTATAGTGGTATAGTATAATATAGTGGTATAGTATAATATAGTATAGTATAGTGGTATAGTATAATATAGTATAGTGGTATAATATAGTATAGTGGTATAATATAATATCATGGTATAGTATAATATAGTATAGTGGTATAGTATGATATAGTATCGTGGTATAGTATAATATAGTATAGTGGTATAGTATACTATAGTATAGTGGTATAGTATAGTGGCATAGTACAATATAGTATAGTGGTATAGTATAATATAGTATAGTGGTATAGTATAATATAGTATAGTGGTATAGTATAATATAGTATAGTGGTATAGTATAATATAGTATAGTGGTATAATATAGTATAGTGGTAGGGGCTAGTAAGGGGCTAGTAAGGAGCTAGTGCAGGGCTAGTGCAGGGCTAGTAAGGAGCTAGTGCAGGGCTAGTAAGGAGCTAGTGCAGGGCTAGTAAGGAGCTAGTGCAGGGCTAGTAAGGAGCTAGTAAGGAGCTAGTGCAGGGCTAGTAAGGAGCTAGTGCAGGGCTAGTGCAGGGCTAGTAAGGAGCTAGTGCAGGGGTGTAAATAGTAGTGCACTATATAGGGAATGGGGTGCTATTTGAGACTCAGATGTTGACAACAGACAGTACATCTCCTCAATAGGGCTCCTTCTCTCTCTCTCTCTCCCCCACTGTCTCTCTCTCCCCTACTGTCTCTCTCTCCCCTACTGTCTCTTTCTCTCTCCCTCTCTCTCTCTCTCTCCCCTACTGTCTCTTTCTCTCTCCCTCTCTCTCTCTCTCCCCTACTGTCTCTTTCTCTCTCCCTCTCTCTCTCTCTCCCCTACTGTCTCTTTCTCTCTCCCTCTCTCTCTCTCTCCCCTACTGTCTCTTTCTCTCTCCCTCTCTCCCTCTCTCCCCTACTGTCTCTTTCTCTCCCCCTCTCTCCCTCTCTCTCCCTCTCTCTGTCTCTTTCTCTCTCCCTCTCTCTCTCTCCCCTACTGTCTCTTTCTCTCCCCCTCTCTCCCTCTCTCTCCCTCTCTCTGTCTCTCTCTCTCTCCCTCTCTCCCTCTCTTCCTCTCTGTCTCTGTCTCTGTCTCTCTCTCTCTCTCTCTCTCTCTCTCTCTCTCTCTCTCTCTCTCTCTCTCTCTCTCTCTCTCTCTCTCTCTCTCTCTCCCCCCCTCACTGTCTCTCTCTCTCTCTCTCTCTCCCCCACTGTCTCTCTCTCTCTGTCTCTCACTGTCTCTCCTACTCTAGGTCAGGTGATGGTGTAATAGGGTGTATGTCTCTTTAATCCTAGATTTAACTTTGTATACAGTAGATAGAAATGAATTCGGTGGCACACACACACACACACACACACACACACACACACACACACACACACACACACACACACACACACACACACACACACACACACACACACACACACACACACACACACACACACACACACACACACACAGAGACTGAGACTTTGGCATACAAGGACTGTACAGAAACAGGTGATGGACTCCTGCCCTACGGGCCGTTCTGGTCCACTCTACAGAAACAGGAGATGGACTCCTGCCCTACGGGCCGTTCTGGTCCACTCTACAGAAACAGGAGATGGACTCCTGCCCTACGGGCCGTTCTGGTCCACTCTACAGAAACAGGAGATGGACTCCTGCCCTACGGGCCGTTCTGGTCCACTCTACAGAAACAGGAGATGGACTCCTGCCCTACGGGCCGTTCTGGTCCACTCTACAGAAACAGGAGATGGACTCCTGCCCTACGGGCCGTTCTGGTCCACTCTACAGAAACAGGTGATGGACTCCTGCCCTACGGGCCGTTCTGGTTCACTGTACAGAAAAAGGAGATGGACTCCTGCCCTACGGGTCGTTCTGGTCCACTCTACAGAAACAGGTGATGGACTCCTGCCCTACGGGCCGTTCTGGTCCACTCTACAGAAACAGGAGATGGACTCCTGCCCTACGGGCCGTTCTGGTCCACTCTACAGAAACAGGAGATGGACTCCTGCCCTACGGGCCGTTCTGGTTCACTGTACAGAAACAGGAGATGGACTCCTGCCCTACGGGCCGTTCTGGTTCACTGTACAGAAACAGGAGATGGACTCCTGCCCCACGGGCCGTTCTGGCCTGGACAAGGTTTCTTACTTGTTTCCTTGACTTCCACTAACACGTGCTGTGTGTGCTGTGTGTTCATAGGAGCTGGCTTTGAGGACCCAACTACCTGTCAGTATGGAGCTGGACGGGGGGACTCCCAACCCTGTGACGTCCCCTGGGATGGGCCAGGACGCCAGAACCATGACAACCAACAGCTCCGACCCATTCCTCAACAGGTACGCCTTATCAGTTGTTATGACAGCTTACCTCAACAGGTAAGGTATCAGTTGTTATGACAGCTTACCTCAACAGGTAAGGTATCAGTTGTTATGACAGCTTACCTCAACAGGTAAGGTATCAGTTGTTATGACAGCTTACCTCAACAGGTAAGGTATCAGTTGTTATGACAGCTTACCTCAACAGGTAAGGTATCAGTTGTTATGACAGCTTACCTCAACAGGTAAGGTATCAGTTGTTATGACAGTTTACCTCAACAGGTAAGGTATCAGTTGTTATGACAGCTTACCTCAACAGGTAAGGTATCAGTTGTTATGACAGCTTACCTCAACAGGTAAGGTATCAGTTGTTATGACAGTTTACCTCAACAGGTAAGGTATCAGTTGTTATGACAGCTTACCTCAACAGGTAAGGTATCAGTTGTTATGACAGTTTACCTCAACAGGTAAGGTATCAGTTGTTATGACAGTTTACCTCAACAGGTAAGGTATCAGTTGTTATGACAGTTTACCTCAACAGGTAAGGTATCAGTTGTTATGACAGTTTACCTCAACAGGTAAGGTATCAGTTGTTATGACAGTTTACCTCAACAGGTAAGGTATCAGTTGTTATGACAGTTTACCTCAACAGGTAAGGTATCAGTTGTTATGACAGTTTACCTCAACAGGTGAGGTATCAGTTGTTATGACAGTTTACCTCAACAGGTAAGGTATCAGTTGTTATGACAGTTTACCTCAACAGGTCTTAACATGTATCATAAGGAGATATTATACGGTGTGCTGCATCTCTCCTCAACAGGTTTGTCTGTTTATCTGAGGGCCGGTTTCCCAGACACAGATTTAGCCTGACCCACTAGAAACACCTTTGTCTTCGCTACATCTGTGTCTGGAAAAACCGGCTCAGAATGTTCTAGATATTCTTAACCCGGAAAAACACAGCTCCGAAAATAAACATTAGTCATGATTTGTGTCATAGTGTTTGAAGTATTAGTAAATTGTTGTGGATGATATCATCCCTGTTTGGAGCATGATTACCGTAACTTAATGTGACCTGAGCGGGTAGGAAAAACTCAGGGTTCTGGGGTCTCTGCCTTTCTTACACACACACACACACACACACACACACACACACACACACACACACACACACACACACACACACACACACACACACACACACACACACACACACACACACACACACACACACACACACACACAGTGACTAGTGTGTGTGTGTGTGCATCCTATCAGAACTGTGTGTGTGTGTGCCTAGTGCTGTGGTGGGGGGAGATTGAGCCCCTGTGTGAGCTGCCTGAGAGGCATTTGTCTGAACTTAACCCCGTTCACATGGAAGTGACTCATTCAGACCAGGGGGGCTGTGCTGAGAGAGTGAGCCTGCACAATACCGGCATCTGGTGGACATGATCGGTACTGCAGGACAGGGCGTTTCACAGAGTTTTTAAACTCATCGGCTCAACATGTTGAGACTCGTTGGGCATCAGATTAGCCCAATTCCATGATAATGACATTGAATGATAATCAGGGATTTCTATTGCAGAAGCAGTTACTAAATGTCTTTATATTAAATTTTCATTCTTTATTTTTAATCTTTATATTATATACGCGCATTGAATTTCCTGTGCAGCTGAACATTTTGTCAAATCCAATTATATAAATGTTTTTTTTTGTTTTAATGAACCATTTGCAGATTGTAGTGGTTTTAAACGGTATCTGAATGGTTAAGGAGTGTCTCATATATTCAGCCACGTGTTGTTAAAACACTTTTAGCATTATGTCTGAGCTGGATGCATTGATACAATGAGTGTACAACACGTTTACACTACAACACGTTTACACTACAACACGTTTACACTACAACACGTTTACACTACAACACATTTACAGTACAACACGTTTACACTACAACACGTTTACACTACAACACGTTTACACTACAACACTACAACACGTTTACACAACAACACGTTTACACTACAACACGTTTACACTACAACACGTTTACACTACAACACTACAACACGTTTACACACAACACGTTTACACTACAACACGTTTACACTACAACACGTTTACACGTTTACACTACAACACGTTTACACTACAACACGTTTACACTACAACACGTTTACACTACAACACTACAACACGTTTACACTACAACACTACAACACGTTTACACTACAACACTACAACACGTTTACACTATAACACTACAACACGTTTACACTACAACACGTTTACACTACAACACGTTTACACTACGACACGTTTACACTACAACACATTTACAGTACAACACGTTTACACTACAACACGTTTACACTACAACACGTTTACACTACAACACTACAACACGTTTACACTACAACACGTTTACACTACAACACTACAACACGTTTACAGTACAACACGTTTACACTACAACACTACAACACGTTTACACTACAACAGTACAACACTACAACACGTTTACACTACAACAGTACACCACGTTTACACTACAACACATTTACACTACAACACGTTTACACTACAACACTACAACACGTTTACACTACAACACGTTTACACTACAACACGTTTACACTACAACACGTTTACACTACAACACATTTACAGTACAACACGTTTACACTACAACACGTTTACACTACAACACGTTTACACTACAACAGTACAACACGTTTACACTACAACATGTTTACACTACAACACGTTTACACTACAACAGTACAACACGTTTACACTACAACACGTTTACACTACAACACGTTTACACTACAACACGTTTACACTACAGCACTACAACACGTTTACACTACAACACGTTTACAGTACAACACGTTTTACACTACAACACGTTTACACTACCAACACGTTTACACTACAACACGTTTACACTACAACACTACAACACGTTTACACTACAACACGTTTACACTACAACACTACAACACGTTTACACTACAACACGTTTACAGTACAACACGTTTACAGTACAACACGTTTACACTACAACACGTTTACAGTACAGCACGTTTACACTACAACACGTTTACACTACAACACGTTTACACTACAATAGTACAACACGTTTACACTACAACACGTTTACACTACAACACGTTTACACTACAACACGTTTACACGTTTACACTACAACACGTCTACACTACAACAGTACAACACGTTTACACTACAACACGTTTACACTACAACAGTACAACACGTTTACACTACAACACATTTACACTACAACAGTACAACACGTTTACACTACAACACGTTTACACTACAACACATTTACACTACAACACGTTTACACTACAACACGTTTACACTACAACACGTTTACACTACAACACGTTTACACTACAACACGTTTACACTACAACACGTTTACACTACAACACGTTTACACTACAACACGTTTACACTACAACACGTTTACACTACAACACGTTTACACTACAACAGTACAACATTTACATTTACATTTAAGTCATTTAGCAGACGCTCTTATCCAGAGCGACTTACAAATTGGTGCATTCACCTTATGACAACACTGATACATTGACCTATAGGAATGGAAACTGGTACATTGACCTATAGGAATGGAAACTGGTACATTGACCTATAGGAATGGAAACTGGTACATTGACCTATAGGAATGGAAACTGGTACATTGACCTATAGGAATGGAAACTGGTACATTGACCTATAGGAATGGAAACTGGTACATTGACCTATAGGAATGGAAACTGGTAGAGGCTTTGGTTTTTCAGTATGTTCGTATGTGTTACACCTGTGCTGGTTGGCACCTCGTTAGTCAGTATTAAAATATATATATATATTTAACCAGGCAAGTCAGTTAAGAACCAATTCTTATTTACAATGACGGCCAACCAGGGAACAGTGGGTTAACTGCCTTGTTCAGGGGACAGAACAGCAGATTTTTACCTTGTCATCTCTGGGATTCGATCCAGCAACCTTTCTGTTACTAGTCCAACACTCTAACCACTAGGCTACTTGCTCTAACCACAAGGCTACCTGCTCTAACCAGTAGGCTACCTGCTCTAACCACTGGGCTACCTGCTCTAACCACTAGGCTACCTGCTCTAACCACTAGGCTACCTGTCTGTAACCACTAGGCTACCTGCTCTAAGCACTGGACTACCTGCTCTAACCACTAGGCTACCTATCTGTAACCACCAGGCTACCTGCTCTAACCACTAGACTACCTGCTCTAACCACTAGACTACCTGCACTAACCACTAGGCTACCTGCTCTAACCACTAGACTACCTGCTCTAACCACTAGGCTACCTGCTCTAACCACTGGGCTACCTGCTCTAACCACTAGGCTACCTGCTCTAACCACTAGGCTGCCTGCTCTAACCACTAGGCTACGTGCTCTAACCACTGGGCTACCTGCTCTAACCACTAGGCTACCTGCTCTAACCACTAGACTACCTGCTCTAACCACTAGGCTACCTGCTCTAACCACTGGGCTACCTGCTCTAACCACTAGGCTACCTGCTCTAACCACTGGGCTACCTGCTCTAACCACTAGGCTACCTGCTCTAACCACTAGACTACCTGCTCTAACCACTAGGCTACCTGCTCTAACCACTAGGCTACCTGCTCTAACCACTAGACTACCTGCTCTAACCACTAGGCTGCCTGCTCTAACCACTAGGCTACCTGCTCTAACCACTGGGTTACCTGCTCTAACCACTGGGCTACCTGCTCTAACCACTAGGCTACCTGCTCTAACCACTAGGCTACCTGTCTCTGACCACAAGGCTACCTGCTCTCATCACTAGGCTACCTGCTCTAACCACTAAGCTCTAACCACTAGGCTACCTGCTCTAACCACTGGGCTACCTGCTCTAACCACCAGGCTACCTGCTCTAACCACTAGGCTACCTGCTCTAACCACCAGGCTACCTGCTCTCATCACTAGGCTACCTGCTCTAACCACTAAGCTCTAACCACTAGGCTCTAACCACTAGGCTCTAAACACTAGGTTACCTGCTCTAACCACCAGGCTACCTGCTCTCATCACTAGGCTACCTGCTCTAACCACTAAGCTCTAACCACTAGGCTACCTGCTCTAACCACTGGGCTACCTGCTCTAACCACCGGGCTACCTGCTCTAACCACTAGGCTACCTGCTCTAACCACTAGGCTACCTGCTTTAACCACTAGGCTACCTGCTCTAACCACTAGGCTACCTGCTCCAACCACTAGGCTACCTGCTCTAACCACCAGGCTACCTGCTCTCACCACTGGGCTACCTGCTCTAACCACTAGGCTACCTGCTCTAACCACTAGGCTACCTGTCTGTAACCACTAGGCTACCTGCTCTAAGCACTAGACTACCTGCTCTAACCACTAGGCTACCTATCTGTAACCACCAGGCTACCTGCTCTAACCACTAGACTACCTGCTCTAACCACTAGACTACCTGCACTAACCACTAGACTACCTGCTCTAACCACTAGGCTACCTGCTCTAACCACTGGGCTACCTGCTCTAACCACTAGGCTACCTGCTCTAACCACTAGGCTACCTGTCTGTAACCACTAGGCTACCTGCTCTAAGCACTGGACTACCTGCTCTAACCACTAGGCTACCTATCTGTAACCACCAGGCTACCTGCTCTAACCACTAGACTACCTGCTCTAACCACTAGACTACCTGCACTAACCACTAGGCTACCTGCTCTAACCACTAGACTACCTGCTCTAACCACTAGGCTACCTGCTCTAACCACTGGGCTACCTGCTCTAACCACTAGGCTGCCTGCTCTAACCACTAGGCTACGTGCTCTAACCACTGGGCTACCTGCTCTAACCACTAGGCTACCTGCTCTAACCACTAGACTACCTGCTCTAACCACTAGGCTACCTGCTCTAACCACTGGGCTACCTGCTCTAACCACTAGGCTACCTGCTCTAACCACTGGGCTACCTGCTCTAACCACTAGGCTACCTGCTCTAACCACTAGACTACCTGCTCTAACCACTAGGCTACCTGCTCTAACCACTAGGCTACCTGCTCTAACCACTAGACTACCTGCTCTAACCACTAGGCTGCCTGCTCTAACCACTAGGCTACCTGCTCTAACCACTGGGCTACCTGCTCTAACCACTGGGCTACCTGCTCTAACCACCAGGCTACCTGCTCTAACCACTAGGCTACCTGCTCTAACCACCAGGCTACCTGCTCTCATCACTAGGCTACCTGCTCTAACCACTAAGCTCTAACCACTAGGCTCTAACCACTAGGCTCTAACCACCACCAGGTTACCTGCTCTAACCACCAGGCTACCTGCTCTCATCACTAGGCTACCTGCTCTAACCACAAGGCTACCTGCTCCAACCACTAGGCTACCTGCTCTAACCACCAGGCTACCTGCTCTCACCACTGGGCTACCTGCTCTAACCACTAGGCTACCTGCTCTAACCACAAGGCTACCTGCTCTAACCACCAGGCTACCTGCTCTAACCACTAGGCTACCTGCTCTAACCACTAGACTAACCACTGCTACTGCGAACCACTAGGCTACCTGCTCTAACCACTGGGCTACCTGCTCTAACCACTACCTGCTCTCACCACTGGCTACCTGCTCTAACCACTAGGCTACCTGCTCTAACCACTAGACTACCTGCTCTAACCACTAGGCTACCTGCTCTAACCACTAGGCTACCTGCTCGAACCACTAGGCTACCTGCTCTAACCACTAGGCTACCTGCTCTAACCACTGGGCTACCTGCTACCTGCTAACCACTAGGCTACCTGCTCTAACCACTAGGCTACCTGCTCTAACCACTAGGCTACCTGCTCGAACCACTAGGCTACCTGCTCTAACCACTAGGCTACCTGCTCTAACCACTGGGCTACCTGCTCTAACCACTAGGCTACCTGCTCTAACCACTAGGCTACCTGCTCTAACCACCAGGCTACCTGCTCTAACCACTAGGCTACCTGCTCTAACCACTAGGCTACCTGCTCTAACCACTGGGCTACCTGTCTCTGACCACTAGGCTACCTGCTCTAACCACTTGACTACCTGCTCTAACCACTAGGTTACCTGCTCTAACCACCAGGCTACCTGCTCTCACCACTGGGCTACCTGCTCTAACCACTAGGCTACCTGCTCTAACCACAAGGCTACCTGCTCTAACCACCGGGCTACCTGCTCTAACCACTAGGCTACCTGCTCTAACCACCAGGCTACCTGCTCTAACCACTAGGCTCTAACCACTAGACTACCTGCCTCGAACCACTAGGCTACCTGCTCTAACCACTAGGCTCTAAGCACTAGACTACCTGCCTCGAACCACTAGGCTACCTGCTCTAACCACTGGGCTACCTGCTCTAACCACTAGGCTACCTGCTCTAACCACTAGGCTACCTGCTCTAACCACTAGACTACCTGCTCTAACCACTAGGCTACCTGCTCTAACCACTAGGCTACCTGCTCGAACCACTAGGCTACCTGCTCTAACCACTAGACTACCTGCTCTAACCACTGGGCTACCTGCTCTAACCACTAGGCTACCTGCTCGAACCACTAGGCTACCTGCTCTAACCACTAGGCTACCTGCTCTAACCACTAGACTACCTGCTCTAACCACTAGACTACCTGCTCTAACCACTAGGCTACCTGCTCTAACCACTAGGCTACCTGCTCTAACCACTAGGATACCTGCTCTAACCACTAGGCTACCTGCTCTAACCACTAAGCTCTAACCACTAGGCTCTAACCACTAGGCTCTAACCACTAGGTTACCTGCTCTAACCACCAGGCTACCTGCTCTCATCACTAGGCTACCTGCTCTAACCACTAAGCTCTAACCACTAGGCTACCTGCTCTAACCACTGGGCTACCTGCTCTAACCACCGGGCTACCTGCTCTAACCACTAGGCTACCTGCTCTAACCACTAGGCTACCTGCTTTAACCACTAGGCTACCTGCTCCAACCACTAGGCTACCTGCTCTAACCACCAGGCTACCTGCTCTCACCACTGGGCTACCTGCTCTAACCACAAGGCTACCTGCTCTAACCACCAGGCTACCTGCTCTAACCACTAGGCTCTAACCACTAGACTACCTGCCTCGAACCACTAGGCTACCTGCTCTAACCACTAGGCTACCTGCTCTAACCACTAGACTACCTGCTCTAACCACTAGGCTACCTGCTCTAACCACTAGGCTACCTGCTCGAACCACTAGGCTACCTGCTCTAACCACTGGGCTACCTGCTCTAACCACTAGGCTACCTGCTCTAACCACTAGGCTACCTGCTCTAACCACTAGGCTACCTGCTCTAACCACTAGACTACCTGCTCTAACCACTAGGCTACCTGCTCTAACCACTAGGCTACCTGCTCTAACCACTAGGCTACCTGCTCTAACCACTGGGCTACCTGCTCTAACCACTAGGCTACCTGCTCTAACCACTAGACTACCTGCTCTAACCACCAGGCTACCTGCTCTAACCACTAGGCTACCTGCTCTAACCACTAGGCTACCTGCTCTAACCACTAGACTACCTGCTCTAACCACTGGGCTACCTGCTCTAACCACTAGGCTACCTGCTCGAACCACTAGGCTACCTGCTCTAACCACTAGGCTACCTGCTCTAACCACTGGGCTACCTGCTCTAACCACTGGGCTACCTGCTCTAACCACTAGACTACCTGCTCTAACCACTAGACTACCTGCTCTAACCACTAGGCTACCTGCTCTAACCACTAGGCTACCTGCTCTAACCACTAGGATACCTGCTCTAACCACTAGGCTACCTGCTCTAACCACTAGGCTAACACCTAGGCTACCTGCCTCTAACCACTAAAACTACCTGAGAGCCAGGGTGAATAGACAGCCAGCCAATGAGGGCCAGGGTGAATAGACTGCCAGCCAATGAGGGCCAGGGTGAATAGACTGCCAGCCAATGAGGGCCAGGGTGAATAGCAAACAGCCAATGAGGGCCAGGCTGAATAGCAAACAGCCCCTGAGAACATGTGGTCCAGTCAGCAGACAGGACAGACTCTTCTCCCTCTATGACCCTCCTCTTATCCCTCTACTACCCTCCTCTTCTCCCTCTACTACCCTCCTCTTCTCCCTCTACGACCCTCCTCTTCTCCCTCTACTACCCCCCTCTTCTCCCTCTATGACCCTCCTCTTCTCCCTCTACTACCCTCCTCTTCTCCCTCTACTACCCTCCGCTTCTCCCTCTACTACCCTCCTCTTCTCCCTCTACTACCCTCCTCTTATCCCTCTACTACCCTCCTCTTATCCCTCTACTACCCTCCTGTACTCCCTCTATGACCCTCTTCTCCCTCTACTACCCTCCTCTTCTCCCCTCCTCTTCTCCCTCTACGACCCTCCTCTTATCCCTCTACTACCCTCCTCTTATCCCTCTACTACCCTCCTCTTCTCCCTCTACTACCCTCCTGTACTCCCTCTATGACCCTCTTCTCCCTCTACTACCCTCCTCTTCTCCCTCTCCTCTTCTCCCTCCCCTCTTCTCCCTCTACTACCCTCCTCTTCTCCCTCTACTACCCCCTCTTCTCCCTCTACTACCCTCCTCTTCTCCCTCTACTACCCTCCTCTTCTCCTTCTCCTCTTCTCCCTCTACTACCCTCCTCTTCTCCCCTCCTCTTCTCCATCTACTAGCCTCCTCTTCTCCATCTACTACCCTCCTCTTCTCCTTCCCCTCTTCTCCCTCTAATACCCTCCTCTTCTCCCCTCCTCTTCTCCCTCTACTACCCTCCTCTTCTCCATCTACTACCCTCCTATTCTCCCCTCCTCTTCTCCATCTACTCCTCTCCACTACCCCCTCTTCTCCCTCTTCTCCCTCTACTACCCCGCTCTTCTCCCTCTACTACCCTCCTCTTCTCCATCTACTACCCTCCTCTTCTCCCTCTACTACCCTCCTCTTCTCCCTCTACTACCCCCCTCTTCTCCCTCTATTACCCTCCTCGTCTCCCTCTTACTACCCTCCTCTTCTCCCTCTACTACCCTCCTCTTCTCCCTCTACTACCCTCCCCTCTCTTTCCCCAGCCTCCCCTCCCCCTCTCTCACAGTAGTCTCATTCATGCTGGCGTGGCTCTACTCTGCTACTCTGCCTTTTTCTCTGCTAATTAGTGTCAGAGCTCTCTCTCCTTCTCTTTCTTGTCTCTGTCTTTGTTCCCCCTTCTCTCTGTCTCTCTCTGTCTCTCTCTGTCTCTATCTCTCTCTCTGTCTCTCTCTCTGTCTCTCTCTCTGTCTCTCTCTCTGTCTCTCTCTCTGTCTCTCTCTCTCTGTCTCTCTCTCTGTCTCTCTCTGTCTCTCTCTGTCTCTCTCTCTGTCTCTCTCTGTGTCTCTCTCTCTTTCTGTCTCTGTCTCTCTCTCTCTGTCTCTCTCTGTCTCTCTCTGTCTCTCTCTGTCTCTCTCTATCTCTCTCTCTGTCTCTCTCTCTGTCTCTCTCTCTGTCTCTCTCTGTCTCTCTCTCTGTCTCTCTCTGTGTCTCTCTCTCTTTCTGTCTCTGTCTCTCTCTGTCTCTCTCTGTGTCTCTCTCTGTCTCTCTCTCTGTCTCTGTCTGTCTGTCTCTGTCTCTCTCTCTGTCTCTCTCTCTCTGTCTCTCTCTGTCTCTCTCTCTCTGTCTCTCTCTGTGTCTGTCTCTCTCTGTCTTCTCTGTCTCTGTCTCTCTCTCTCTGTCTCTCTCTGTGGCAGGAGGGAGGTTCTAAAGGGTCTGTGGGTTAGAACAGGAGAATATAGTTTAGGCCCTCTGGGGAAAGACTGAACAGTTGAGTTCAAATCTCCTTGGAACTTTAGGTAATGTTGTAATGTGAACAGGAGAAGGTTTTTCCAGAACCTACCACTTACTGTTTTGACTAAGGACAATATTTATGTCTGAGTGGACTGGAGAAGGTTTAGGTCTGAGTGGACTGGAGAAGGTTACGGTCTGAGTGGACTGGAGAAGGTTTAGGTCTGAGTGAACAGGAGAAGGTTTAGGTCTGAGTGAACAGGGGAAGGTTCAGGTCTGAGTGAACAGGAGAAGGTTTAGGTCTGAGTGGACAGGAGAAGGTTCAGGTCTGAGTGGACTGGAGAAGGTTTAGGTCTGAGTGAATAGGAGAAGGTTTAGGTCTGAGTGAACAGGAGAAGGTTTAGGTCTGAGTGGACAGGAGAAGGTTACGGTCTGAGTGGACAGGAGAAGGTTTAGGTCTGAGTGAACAGGAGAAGGTTTAAGTCTGAGTGAACAGGAGAAGGTTTAGGTCTGAGTGAACAGGAGAAGGTTTAGGTCTGAGTGGACAGGAGAAGGTTTAGGTCTGAGTGGACAGGAGAAGGTTACGGTCTGAGTGGACAGGAGAAGGTTTAGGTCTGAGTGGACTGGAGAAGGTTTAGGTCTGAGTGGACTGGAGAAGGTTCAGGTCTGAGTGGACTGGAGAAGGTTACGGTCTGAGTGGACAGGAGAAGGTTACGGTCTGAGTGGACAGGAGAAGGTTACGGTCTGAGTGGACTGGAGAAGGTTTAGGTCTGAGTGGACTGGAGAAGGTTACGGTCTGAATGGACAGGAGAAGGTTCAGGTCTGAGTGAACAGGAGAAGGTTTAAGTCTGAGTGAATAGGAGAAGGTCTGAGTGGACAGGAGAAAGTTTAGGTCTGAGTGGACAGGAGAAGGTTTCGGTCTGAGTGAACAGGATAAGGTTACGGTCTGAGTGGACTGGAGAAGGTTTAGGTCTGAGTGGACTGGAGAAGGTTTAGGTCTGAGTGGACTGGAGAAGGTTTAGGTCTGAGTGGACTGGAGAAGGTTTAGGTCTGAGTGGACTGGAGAAGGTTTAGGTCTGAGTGAACAGGAGAAGGTTTAGGTCTGAGTGGACATACTCCGTGTTTAAAGGTACCTTCTGACTGAGCCGACATACTCCGTGTTTACCGTGAATGCGGTCTTCTCTATTTTGGGTGAACATTACCTTTAAATTTCAATCACACTGTAACTCTTCATACGGATTGATATGGATTGAATAGAGCACTAGGTTTCATCCATGTCTCCAGATAACATTGTGGAGCCATACTGTTTGACCGTGTCCTGTCTCTTGTGTCCACAGTGGGACCTACCACTCCAGGGATGAGAGCACGGACAGCGGTCTGAGTATGAGCAGCTACAGTGTCCCCCGTACCCCCGACGACTTCCTCAACAGTGTGGACGAGATGGACACTGGTGAGACAGCACCTTGTTCTACCAACTACTGACCAGGACCCGCTGTGGGGGAACGTCTGTTGACTCTCCTCTTTAACGCTTATCGCCAAGACAACAGTTATATTTTGTCAAGCGAGGTTGAGTTACAAAGACCTATTTTAGTCGAGGTCAATATGGGAATTTATTGGGGCATAAATTCATTATTAATAGGACCTACAAGCTGATAACGTAATACATTCTAACCACGTCATAACACATCCATGTTGTCGTTTGGCATCATTAGGGGACGCCCTGCCGGTCTCCATGGGGACGCAGCCCAGCCGTTTCCCTGACTACCTGGACACCATCCCGGGGACGGACGTGGACCTGGGCACGCTGGAGAGTGACAACATGGCCATGGAGGGGGAGGAGCTTATGCCTAGTCTCCAGGAAGCCCTTAGCTCCGACATCCTGAACGATATGGAGTCGGTCCTGGCCGCCACAAAGATCGACAAGGAGAGCTTCCTCACATGGTTATAACATGGCTATAACATGGTTATAACATGGCTATAACATGGCTATAACATGGTTATAACATGGCTATAACATGGCTATAACATGGCTATAACACATTTATAGAACACGCTGGATCCTTATACAGTGGGGGTTCCCAAACTTTTGTTTTCCCTGGGTCCCATCTGAGGTGGGTGTTGTGACCCCCCATCGGACTTGAACAGTGGAACTGCATATTCTGACCTACTGGTATATAGAGGAGGGGAGGGGAGAGGAGAGGGAGAGGTTTTCCTGGAGAGGAGGGAGAGGAGGGGAGGAGAGAGAGAGGAGAGGAGAGGGGGAGAGGAGAGGAGGGGAGAGGAGGGGAGAGGAGAGGAGAGGAGAGGAGAGGGAGCCTGGGAAGGGATGATGGGTTACAGGAAGAGAGACATTCCATCCTCTCCTCACTAAGTCTACACTCTGAACTGCTACCTAGTCAAACTACATGATTTGATACAACAAAGACATTCAACCAACGTATGATATCTGTCGTCGGTCAGCATACACAATGATACTGACATCTTTTTTCGGCAGTGCTATTCTCTTGTTTCTATGTCTTTACTTTAGTTGTCTGTGTCTTCAAGGCTGGCCCGTGAACAGACCAATTATTCAAGGTTCCCCAAATCTCTTCACACGGCTTGTCTTGTCCTTCATCTAGGTCTCTTGACCTGGCGCTGGAGAGCTGCTCATTTGTCTACCATCACATCAAGGTGTTTTTACCTGCTGGCTGGCCGGCACTAGGCAAAGGGCTTGGTCCTCTCCTTCTCCCCGAACCCCCACTACCCCCATACTGCATCTGAGCTGGACAGTCCTCTCCTTCTCCCCGAACCCCCACTACCCCCATACTGTATCTGAGCTGGACAGTCCTCTCCTTCTCCCCGAACCCCCACTACCCCCATACTGTATCTGAGCTGAACAGTCCTCTCCTAACCCCCACTACCCCCATACTGTATCTGAGCTGAACAGTCCACTCCTTCTCCCCGAACCCCCACTACCCCCATACTGTATCTGAGCTGAACAGTCCTCTCCTAACCCCCACTACCCCCATACTGTATCTGAGCTGAACAGTCCTCTCCTAACCCCCACTACCCCCATACTGTATCTGAGCTGGACAGTCCTCTCCTTCTCTCCTAACCCCCACTACGCCCATACTGTATCTGAGCTGGACAGTGCTCTCCTTCTCTCCTAACCCCCACTACCCCCATACTGTATCTGAGCTGGACAGTCCTCTCCTTCTCTCCTAACCCCCACTACGCCCATACTGTATCTGAGCTGAACAGTCCTCTCCTTCTCTCCTAACCCCCACTACGCCCATACTGTATCTGAGCTGAACAGTCCTCTCCTTCTCTCCTAACCCCCACTACCCCCATACTGTATCTGAGCTGGACAGTCCTCTCCTTCTCTCCTAACCCCCACTACCCCCATACTGTATCTGAGCTGGACAGTCCTCTCCTTCTCCCCTAACCCCCACTACCCCCATACTGTATCTGAGCTGGACAGTCCTCTCCTTCTCTCCTAACCCCCACTACCCCCATACTGTATCTGAGCTGGACAGTCCTCTCCTTATCCCCTAACCCCCACTACCCCCATACTGTATCTGAGCTGGACAGTCCACAACACAACTCTGGAGAGACTGTCTAGTCCACAACACAATTCTGGAGAGACTGTCTAGTCCACAACACAACTCTGGAGAGACTGTCTAGTCCACAACACAACTCTGGAGAGACTGTCTAGTCCACAACACAACTCTGGAGAGACTGTCTAGTCCACATCACAACTCTGGAGAGACTGTCTAGTCCACAACACAACTCTGGAGAGACTGTCTAGTCCACATCACAACTCTGGAGAGACTGTCTAGTCCACATCACAACTCTGGAGAGACTGTCTAGTCCACAACACAACTCTGGAGAGACTGTCTAGTCTACATCACAACTCTGGAGAGACTGTCTAGTCCACAACACAACTCTGGAGAGACTGTCTAGTCCACATCACAACTCTGGAGAGACTGTCTAGACAACTCTGGAGAGACTGTCTAGTCCACATCACAACTCTGGAGAGACTGTCTAGTCCACAACACACAGAGACTCTGGAGATGGAGAGACTGTCTAGTCCACAACACAACTCTGGAGAGACTGTCTAGTCCACATCACACAACTCTGGAGAGACTGTCTAGTCCACAACACAACTATGGAGAGACTGTCTAGTCCACATCACAACTCTGGAGAGACTGTCTAGTCCACAACACAACTCTGGAGAGACTGTCTAGTCCACAACACAACTCTGGAGAGACTGTCTAGTCCACAACACAACTCTGGAGAGACTGTCTAGTCCACATCACAACTCTGGAGAGACTGTCTAGTCCACAACACAACTCTGCAGAGACTGTCTAGTCCACATCACAACTCTGGAGACACTGTCTAGTCCACAACACAACTCTGTAGATGCTGTCTAGTCCACAACACAACTCTGGAGATGCTGTCTAGTCCACAACACAACTATGGAGAGACTGTCTAGTCCACAACACAACTCTGGAGAGACTATCTAGTCCACAACACAACTCTGGAGAGACTGTCTAGTCCACAACACAACTCTGGAGAGACTGTCTAGTCCACAACACAACTCTGGAGGGGCTGTCTAGTCCACAACACAACTCTGGAGAGACTATCTAGTCCACATCACAACTCTGGAGAGACTGTCTAGTCCACAACACAACTCTGGAGAGACTGTCTAGTCCACAACACAACTCTGGAGAGACTGTCTAGTCCACAACACAACTCTGGAGGGGCTGTCTAGTCCACAACACAACTCTGGAGATGCTGTCTAGTCCACAACACAACTCTGGAGAGACTGTCTAGTCCACAACACAACTCTTGAGAGACTGTCTAGTCCACAACACAACTCTGGAGAGACTGTCTAGTCCACAACACAACTCTGGAGAGACTGTCTAGTCCACAACACAACTCTGGAGAGACTGTCTAGTCCACAACACAACTCTGGAGATGCTGTCTAGTCCACAACACAACTCTGGAGATGCTGTCTAGTCCACAACACAACTCTGGAGATGCTGTCTAGTCCACAACACAACTCTGGAGATGCTGTCTAGTCCACAACACAACTCTGGAGATGCTGTCTAGTCCACAACACAACTCTGGAGATGCTGTCTAGTCCACAACACAACTCTGGAGATGCTGTCTAGTCCACAACACAACTCTGGAGATGCTGTCTAGTCCACAACACAACTCTGGAGAGACTGTCTAGTCCACAACACAACTCTGGAGATGCTGTCTAGTCCACAACACAACTCTGGAGATGCTGTCTAGTCCACAACACAACTCTGGAGATGCTGTCTAGTCCACAACACAACTCTGGAGAGACTGTCTAGTCCACAACACAACTCTGGAGATGCTGTCTAGTCCACAACACAACTCTGGAGATGCTGTCTAGTCCACAACACAACTCTGGAGATGCTGTCTAGTCCACAACACAACTCTGGAGATGCTGTCTAGTCCACAACACAACTCTGGAGATGCTGTCTAGTCCACAACACAACTCTGGAGAGACTGTCTAGTCCACAACACAACTCTGGAGATGCTGTCTAGTCCACAACACAACTCTGGAGATGCTGTCTAGTCCACAACACAACTCTGGAGAGACTGTCTAGTCCACAACACAACTCTGGAGACTGACTGTCTAGTCCACACACACAACTCTGGAGAGACTGTCTAGTCCACAACACAACTCTGGAGATGCTGTCTAGTCCACAACACAACTCTGGAGAGACTGTCTAGTCCACAACACAACTCTGGAGAGACTGTCTAGTCCACAACACAACTCTGGAGAGACTGTCTAGTCCACAACACAACTCTGGAGAGACTGTCTAGTCCACAACACAACTCTGGAGAGACTGTCTAGTCCACAACACAACTCTGGAGAGACTGTCTAGTCCACAACACAACTCTGGAGAGACTGTCTAGTCCACATCACAACTCTGGAGAGACTGTCTAGTCCACAACACAACTCTGGAGACTGACTCACAACTCTGGAGAGACTGTCTAGTCCACAACACAACTCTGGAGATGCTGTCTAGTCCACAACACAACTCTGGAGAGACTGTCTAGTCCACAACACAACTCTGGAGATGCTGTCTAGTCCACAACACAACTCTGGAGAGACTGTCTAGTCCACAACACAACTCTGGAGAGACTGTCTAGTCCACAACACAACTCTGGAGAGACTGTCTAGTCCACAACACAACTCTGGAGATGCTGTCTAGTCCACAACACAACTCTGGAGATGCTGTCTAGTCCACAACACAACTCTGGAGAGACTGTCTAGTCCACAACACAACTCTGGAGAGACTGTCTAGTCCACAACACAACTCTGGAGAGACTGTCTAGTCCACATCACAACTCTGGAGAGACTGTCTAGTCCACAACACAACTCTGGAGAGACTGTCTAGTCCACAACACAACTCTGGAGAGACTGTCTAGTCCACAACACAACTCTGGAGAGACTGTCTAGTCCACAACACAACTCTGGAGAGACTGTCTAGTCCACAACACAACTCTGGAGATGCTGTCTAGTCCACAACACAACTCTGGAGATGCTGTCTAGTCCACAACACAACTCTGGAGAGACTGTCTAGTCCACAACACAACTCTGGAGAGACTGTCTAGTCCACAACACAACTCTGGAGAGACTGTCTAGTCCACAACACAACTCTGGAGAGACTGTCTAGTCCACAACACAACTCTGGAGAGACTGTCTAGTCCACAACACAACTCTGGAGATGCTGTCTAGTCCACAACACAACTCTGGAGAGACTGTCTAGTCCACAACACAACTCTGGAGAGACTGTCTAGTCCACAACACAACTCTGGAGAGACTGTCTAGTCCACAACACAACTCTGGAGAGACTGTCTAGTCCACAACACAACTCTGGAGAGACTGTCTAGTCCACAACACAACTCTGGAGATGCTGTCTAGTCCACAACACAACTCTGGAGAGACTGTCTAGTCCACATCACAACTCTGGAGAGACTGTCTAGTCCACAACACAACTCTGGAGAGACTGTCTAGTCCACAACACAACTCTGGAGATGCTGTCTAGTCCACAACACAACTCTGGAGAGACTGTCTAGTCCACATCACAACTCTGGAGAGACTGTCTAGTCCACAACACAACTCTGTAGATGCTGTCTAGTCCACAACACAACTCTGGAGATGCTGTCTAGTCCACATCACAACTCTGGAGAGACTGTCTAGTCCACAACACAACTCTGGAGATGCTGTCTAGTCCACAACACAACTCTGGAGATGCTGTCTAGTCCACATCACAACTCTGGAGAGACTGTCTAGTCCACAACACAACTCTGTAGATGCTGTCTAGTCCACAACACAACTCTGGAGATGCTGTCTAGTCCACATCACAACTCTGGAGAGACTGTCTAGTCCACAACACAACTCTGGAGAGACTGTCTAGTCCACAACACAACTCTGGAGAGACTGTCTAGTCCACATCACAACTCTGGAGAGACTGTCTAGTCCACAACACAACTCTGGAGAGACTGTCTAGTCCACAACACAACTCTGGAGATGCTGTCTAGTCCACAACACAACTCTGGAGAGACTGTCTAGTCCACAACACAACTCTGGAGATGCTGTCTAGTCCACAACACAACTCTGGAGAGACTGTCTAGTCCACAACACAACTCTGGAGAGACTGTCTAGTCCACATCACAACTCTGGAGAGACTGTCTAGTCCACAACACAACTCTGGAGAGACTGTCTAGTCCACAACACAACTCTGGAGAGACTGTCTAGTCCACAACACACAACTCTGGAGAGACTGTCTAGTCCACAACACAACTCTGGAGAGACTGTCTAGTCCACAACACAACTCTGGAGAGACTGTCTAGTCCACAACACAACTCTGGAGAGACTGTCTAGTCCACAACACAACTCTGGAGATGCTGTCTAGTCCACAACACAACTCTGGAGATGCTGTCTAGTCCACATCACAACTCTGGAGAGACTGTCTAGTCCACAACACAACTCTGGAGAGACTGTCTAGTCCACAACACAACTCTGGAGAGACTGTCTAGTCCACAACACAACTCTGGAGAGACTGTCTAGTCCACAACACAACTCTGGAGAGACTGTCTAGTCCACAACACAACTCTGGAGATGCTGTCTAGTCCACAACACAACTCTGGAGAGACTGTCTAGTCCACAACACAACTCTGGAGAGACTGTCTAGTCCACAACACAACTCTGGAGAGACTGTCTAGTCCACAACACAACTCTGGAGAGACTGTCTAGTCCACAACACAACTCTGGAGAGACTGTCTAGTCCACAACACAACTCTGGAGAGACTGTCTAGTCCACAACACAACTCTGGAGAGACTGTCTAGTCCACAACACAACTCTGGAGAGACTGTCTAGTCCACAACACAACTCTGGAGAGACTGTCTAGTCCACAACACAACTCTGGAGAGACTGTCTAGTCCACAACACAACTCTGGAGAGACTGTCTAGTCCACAACACAACTCTGGAGAGACTGTCTAGTCCACAACACAACTCTGGAGAGACTGTCTAGTCCACAACACAACTCTGGAGAGACTGTCTAGTCCACAACACAACTCTGGAGAGACTGTCTAGTCCACAACACAACTCTGGAGAGACTGTCTAGTCCACAACACAACTCTGGAGAGACTGTCTAGTCCACAACACAACTCTGGAGAGACTGTCTAGTCCACAACACAACTCTGGAGAGACTGTCTAGTCCACATCACAACTCTGGAGAGACTGTCTAGTCCACAACACAACCCTGCAGAGACTGTCTAGTCCACAACACAACTCTGGAGATGCTGTCTAGTCCACAACACAACTCTGGAGATGCTGTCTAGTCCACATCACAACTCTGGAGAGACTGTCTAGTCCACAACACAACTCTGTAGATGCTGTCTAGTCCACAACACAACTCTGGAGATGCTGTCTAGTCCACATCACAACTCTGGAGAGACTGTCTAGTCCACAACACAACTCTGGAGAGACTGTCTAGTCCACAACACAACTCTGGAGAGACTGTCTAGTCCACAACACAACTCTGCAGAGACTGTCTAGTCCACATCACAACTCTGGAGAGACTGTCTAGTCCACAACACAACTCTGGAGATGCTGTCTAGTCCACAACACAACTCTGGAGAGACTGTCTAGTCCACAACACAACTCTGGAGATGCTGTCTAGTCCACAACACAACTCTGGAGAGACTGTCTAGTCCACAACACAACTCTGGAGAGACTGTCTAGTCCACAACACAACTCTGGAGAGACTGTCTAGTCCACAACACAACTCTGGAGAGACTGTCTAGTCCACAACACAACTCTGGAGAGACTGTCTAGTCCACAACACAACTCTGGAGAGACTGTCTAGTCCACAACACAACTCTGGAGATGCTGTCTAGTCCACAACACAACTCTGGAGAGACTGTCTAGTCCACAACACAACTCTGGAGAGACTGTCTAGTCCACATCACAACTCTGGAGAGACTGTCTAGTCCACAACACAACTCTGGAGAGACTGTCTAGTCCACAACACAACTCTGGAGATGCTGTCTAGTCCACAACACAACTCTGGAGATGCTGTCTAGTCCACAACACAACTCTGGAGAGACTGTCTAGTCCACAACACAACTCTGGAGAGACTGTCTAGTCCACAACACAACTCTGGAGAGACTGTCTAGTCCACAACACAACTCTGGAGAGACTGTCTAATCCACAACACAACTCTGGAGATGCTGTCTAGTCCACAACACAACTCTGGAGAGACTGTCTAGTCCACATCACAACTCTGGAGATGCTGTCTAGTCCACAACACAACTCTGGAGAGACTGTCTAGTCCACAACACAACTCTGGAGAGACTGTCTAGTCCACATCACAACTCTGGAGAGACTGTCTAGTCCACAACACAACTCTGGAGAGACTGTCTAGTCCACAACACAACTCTGGAGAGACTGTCTAGTCCACAACACAACTCTGGAGAGACTGTCTAGTCCACAACACAACTCTGGAGAGACTGTCTAGTCCACAACACAACTCTGGAGAGACTGTCTAGTCCACAACACAACTCTGGAGAGACTGTCTAGTCCACAACACAACTCTGGAGAGACTGTCTAGTCCACAACACAACTCTGGAGAGACTGTCTAGTCCACAACACAACTCTGGAGATGCTGTCTAGTCCACAACACAACTATGGAGAGACTGTCTAGTCCACAACACAACTCTGGAGAGACTGTCTAGTCCACAACACAACTCTGGAGAGACTGTCTAGTCCACAACACAACTCTGGAGAGACTGTCTAGTCCACAACACACTCCTGCTTCCTGCTTCCTGCTTCCTGGCCTTTTTATATTCATTTATCCTTGTCTCTGACATTTTTTATAGTTTTAAGATGTTGTTTTTAATGATGAGCCTGGGAAAACCAAAAATGATGTATCGGAAGTTTGGGGAAGAACTACTGATTTGGAAGGTTAAATTAGATTAGGTTAAATTAAGTTAAATTAGGTTAGGTTAAATTAGATTAGGTTCAATTAGGTTAATTTAGATGAGGTTAAATTAGGTTAAGTTAAGTTAAATTAGGTTAAGTTAAGTTAAATTAGGTTAAGTTAGGTTAAATTAGGTTAAGTTAAATTAGGTTAAATTAGATTAGGTTAAATTAGGTTCAATCAGATTAGGTTCAATTAGGCTAGGTTAATTTAGATTAGGTTAAATTAGGTTAGGTTGTTAGGCTAGGGCAACATTCCAAATGGCACTTATTCCCTACATAAGTGCACTAGTTTTGAACAGAGTTCTGTGGCCACTGGTCAAAATGAGTGTACCATATAGGGAATAGGGTGCCATTTGGGACACAACCTAGGTTATACAAGATGGAGTCCCTGTTAGGACTGTGTGGTGGTGACGGGGGATGGGCTGGAGCCTGGGGCTGGGTACCTTGTATACTACACCATACTGCTGCTTGGCTGTGCCAGCATGTCTAGAAGTTAAACCTTTCATTGTCAAATCAAGTGCCTTCAGTTGTATTGTTTTGAGAGAATAAGAGGGAAAAAAACAAAGGAAGGCCAAGTTTTCTGTATTGTAGTGTATTGTAGTGTATTGTAGTGTATTGTAGTGTATTGTGTATCGTGACTTCAAGCAATAATGATGTATCGTAGAAATGGTATTATTGACGAACAGAACCACACTTCCCTTCACTTCCCCAAATGTTTAATGATCAAACGTGTATTTCTATTGTCAAAGGTTTTATAAAAACGTGAGATGGAACTTTCTTTTAAATCCTCTTTATTGTCCCTTGTCTTTATTCAAGCCTTATTCACGGTTGTTCTGGTCTGTTACTACAGGTTATGCTGTAATATGCTGTATAATAGATCAAACAGATTCACTGTTTGTTTGTTTACTTTAGTGTTTATGTTGTTGTTGGATTTATATGTTTGTTTTTATCACTAAATGACATTTCTCTTTTTACAGAGAAACAGACCGATTCCGTTACAAGTTGTCTCTCACCGCGTTAGGATGTTTAACTGGACAATTAGGTTAAATCAGATTAGGCTGTAATGATTTGATCAATATTGATGTATTGATGTGACCTTTTTGATCACACGCTCTGCTTTCATTCTTTCACTATTACGTTAAGATATTCCTAATCAATACCCCCCCCCCTCCACACACACACACAAAAAAAAAATGTCAAACTTAAAAGAAGAACAAAAGGCACTTTTGGATCAATAAGGGCTTGTTTGATATATCTGCATCCTGCATGGCACCCTATTCCCTACACAGTGCACTACTATATATAGGGAATAGGGTGCATTTTAAGAGCCAGCCATTGTCTCCCCATCTGAAAGGCAGTCTACAGATGTCCTGTTGTAGACCTGCTGTGCTGCTGAAACAAGACGGTGGTTAGGACCTGTTTTATCTGGTGAGAAGAGCACGTCATGACGGTTAGAGAGGGAAGGTTAGAGGTTACAGCCGGGGTTAGATTTGAATCAATGGTCAATGTGAGTTACAGTAATGTGGGCTTTAGTTGGTGTACAGGTAGAATTTCTCCTTATGAATAAACAACCAGTTCTGGTTTTACAGTCAGGAATTGTTGTGATATGACAGAGTCCAAAGAGTGATCTTTTTCCCCCCTTAGTGATTCTTCTTTCAACTGATACGGAATCTAATTTCACGGAGCGAGAAAAAAAAAAACCTAAATGATTTGTTATTATCAACCTTTGTCCATCTGTCTACCTATATACACATGTACGTACGTATAAGCTAATGAGAATATGTCAATTATAGGTTAGGGTTTCAAGGTAACCGAGGTGTCTAGACGGTCATTGTGATGAACTAAACTTGAGGATTCTAAAGGATTCTAGAAGTTCTAGAATAGAACAGACAAGTACGTGATTCTTCCGGAATGATTTCTTGTCACGTGTTCACATTCTGACAACACTACAACAACGTTGGTTATACAGTGACTTATCTTGTTAAAGTTTGGTGGTTGAATAAATGATGTATTTGTCACATAAGTGTGATTTTTTTTTTAAAATGCTTAGCTAGTTTTGTTAGACTATTAGTTAACTGTTGACTGTTTGTGTAGTACTAATCACTCACGTTTAAAGGATTGGTATTTAGGTATTGTCTAAATGCACACGTCAAAAATGAATTTATATGTTCAGTAACGATGATCTCTAAATCTTTTCAGAGATAATATGTACATGTATTGTAGAAACAAATTGTGTTCCATATGTATCCCTTTCTGTAATACTTTACAATTGGCCTGGAATTATGTATATACTGTAGTAATAAAGTATATACTGTAGTAATGTGTCTTGTGGTGTTTTCCTTCCTATAATCAGATATAGGTTTTATTTTTCTCACTCTGTCACACACACTAAAATTGATTTCCATTCAAAATCCTATTTTCCCTAAATCCCTAAACCAACTCCTACCCCTAACTCCTTCTCCTAACTCCTAACCCATAAACCCAACTCCTACCCCTAACTCCTACCCCATAAACCTAACCCCTAACTCCTAACCCATAAACCCAACTCCTACCCCTAACTCCTAACCCATAAACCTAACCCCTAACTCCTACCCCATAAACCTAACCCCTAACTCCTAACCCATAAACCTAACCCCTAACTCCTACCCCTAACACCCCAACTCCTACCCCTAACTCCTAACCCATAAACCCAACTCCTACCCCTAACTCCTAACCCATAACTCCTACCCCATAACTCCTACCCCATAAACCTAACCCCTAACTCCTAACCCAACTCCTGCCCCTAACTCCTAACCTAACCCCTAACCGAACTCATACCCCATAAACCTAACCCCTAACTCCTAACCCCTAACCTAACTCCTACCCCATAAACCTAACCCCTAACTCCTAACCCCTAACCTAACTCCTAACCCATAAACCTAACCCCTAACTCCTGCCCCTAACTCCTAACCTAACCCCTAACCTAACTCCTACCCCATAAACCTAACCCCTAACTCCTGCCCCTAACTCCTACCCCTAACTCCTAACCCAACTCCTACCCCTAACCCCTAACCTAACTCCTACCCCATAAACCTAACCCCTAACTCCTAACCCAACTCCTATCCCTAACTCCTACCCCTAACCCCTAACCTAACTCCTACCCCATAAACCTAACCCCTAACTCCTAACCCAACTCCTACCCCTAACTCCTACCCCTAACCCCTAACCTAACTCCTACTCCTAACCCCTAACCTAACTCCTACCCCATAAACCTAACCCCTAACCTAACTCCTACCCCATAAACCTAACCCCTAACTCCTAACCCAACTCCTACCCCTAACTCCTACCCCTAACCTAACTCCTACTCCTAACCCCTAACCTAACTCCTACCCCATAAACCTAACCCCTAACCTAACTCCTACCCCATAAACCTAACCCCTTAGCCTAAAATAGCCCCCAAGCTAAAGGATAACAAGTAAAATGTCTATTGTTTACAGGAAAGTCATTAAACTATTTCAGGTTTATGTGGAAAAAGGACTGGGGGTGAAATATACTTCCTCCATATGGGCAAAATAAACAGGCAAAAGGGAGGTGAAGATGAATTAACAATCATTTTGATCTGAATGTGCAAAATGTCCAAACAGATCCTCAAGGCAGATGGGTTATTTTAATATGTTATTGGACCATAAAGAGATATGGCTCATTAACATATACGGTCCACATAACGAAGATCCAAGCTTCTTTTGAAAATATATATAATAATTTAATTTATCCAACAAGCAATACAATACTATGGATATATGGATGCTTAAATATCCTGACCTAGTGAGATATACATGGAGGAGGTTTAATATCCTGACCTAGTGAGATATACATGGAGGAGGGTTAATATCCTGACCTAGTGAGATATACATGGAGGTTTAATATCCTGACCTAGTGAGATATACATGGAGGTTTAATATCCTGACCTAGTGAGATATACATGGAGGTTTAATATCCTGACCTAGTGAGATATACATGGAGGAGGTTTAATATCCTGACCTAGTGAGATATACATGGAGGTTTAATATCCTGACCTAGTGAGATATACATGGAGGAGGTTTAATATCCTGACCTAGTGAGATATACATGGAGGAGGTTTAATACCCTGACCTAGTGAGATATACATGGAGGAGGTTTAATATCCTGACCTAGTGAGATATACATGGAGGTTTAATACCCTGACCTAGTGAGATATACATGGAGGTTTAATATCCTGACCTAGTGAGATATACATGGAGGTTTAATATCCTGACCTAGTGAGATATACATGGAGGAGGTTTAATATCCTGACCTAGTGAGATATACATGGAGGTTTAATACCCTGACCTAGTGAGATATACATGGAGGTTTAATATCCTGACCTAGTGAGATATACATGGAGGTTTAATATCCTGACCTAGTGAGATATACATGGAGGAGGTTCAATACCCTGACCTAGTGAGATATACATGGAGGAGGTTTAATACCCTGACCTAGTGAGATATACATGGAGGAGGTTTAATATCCTGACCTAGTGAGATATACATGGAGGTTTAATATCCTGACCTAGTGAGATATACATGGAGGAGGTTTAATACCCTGACCTAGTGAGATATACATGGAGGTTTAATATCCTGACCTAGTGAGATATACATGGAGGTTTAATATCCTGACCTAGTGAGATATACATGGAGGAGGTTTAATATCCTGACCTAGTGAGATATACATGGAGGAGGTTTAATACCCTGACCTAGTGAGATATACATGGAGGAGGTTTAATATCCTGACCTAGTGAGGTATACATGGAGGAGGTTTAATATCCTTACCTAGTGAGATATACATGGAGGAGGTTTAATATCCTGACCTAGTGAGATATACATGGAGGAGGTTTAATACCCTGACCTAGTGAGATATACATGGAGGTTTAATATCCTGACCTAGTGAGATATACATGGAGGTTTAATATCCTGACCTAGTGAGATATACATGGAGGAGGTTTAATATCCTGACCTAGTGAGATATACATGGAGGAGGTTTAATACCCTGACCTAGTGAGATATACATGGAGGAGGTTTAATATCCTGACCTAGTGAGGTATACATGGAGGAGGTTTAATATCCTTACCTAGTGAGATATACATGGAGGAGGTTTAATATCCTGACCTAGTGAGATATACATGGAGGAGGTTTAATATCCTGACCTAGTGAGATATACATGGAGGAGGTTTAATATCCTGACCTAGTGAGATATACATGGAGGAGGTTTAATATCCTGACCTAGTGAGATATACATGGAGGAGGTTTAATACCCTGACCTAGTGAGATATACATGGAGGTTTAATATCCTGACCTAGTGAGATATACATGGAGGTTTAATATCCTGACCTAGTGAGATATACATGGAGGAGGTTTAATACCCTGACCTAGTGAGATATACATGGAGGTTTAATATCCTGACCTAGTGAGATATACATGGAGGAGGTTTAATACCCTGACCTAGTGAGATATACATGGAGGTTTAATATCCTGACCTAGTGAGATATACATGGAGGAGGTTTAATATCCTGACCTAGTGAGATATACATGGAGGTTTAATATCCTGACCTAGTGAGATATACATGGAGGAGGTTTAATATCCTGATCTAGTGAGATATACATGGAGGTTTAATATCCTGACCTAGTGAGATATACATGGAGGAGGTTTAATACCCTGACCTAGTGAGATATACATGGAGGTTTAATATCCTGACCTAGTGAGATATACATGGAGGAGGTTTAATACCCTGACCTAGTGAGATATACATGGAGGTTTAATATCCTGACCTAGTGAGATATACATGGAGGAGGTTTAATATCCTGACCTAGTGAGATATACATGGAGGAGGTTTAATATCCTGACCTAGTGAGATATACATGGAGGAGGTTTAATATCCTGATCTAGTGAGATATACATGGAGGAGGTTTAATATCCTGACCTAGTGAGATATAGATGGAGGAGGTTTAATATCCTGACCTAGTGAGATATACATGGAGGAGATTTAATATCCTGACCTAGTGAGATATACATGGAGGAGGTTTAATATCCTGACCTAGTGAGATATACATGGATGTTTAATATCCTGACCTAGTGAGATATACATGGAGGTTTAATATCCTGACCTAGTGAGATATACATGGAGGAGGTTTAATATCCTGACCTAGTGAGATATACATGGAGGAGGTTTAATATCCTGACCTAGTGAGATATACATGGAGGAGGTTTAATATCCTGACCTAGTGAGATATACATGGAGGTTTAATATCCTGACCTAGTGAGATATACATGGAGGAGGTTTAATATCCTGACCTAGTGAGATATACATGGAGGAGGTTTAATATCCTGACCTAGTGAGATATACATGGAGGAGGTTTAATATCCTGACCTAGTGAGATATACATGGAGGTTTAATATCCTGACCTAGTGAGATATACATGGAGGAGGTTTAATATCCTGACCTAGTGAGATATACATGGAGGAGGTTTAATATCCTGACCTAGTGAGATATACATGGAGGTTTAATACCCTGACCTAGTGAGATATACATGGAGGTTTAATATCCTGACCTAGTGAGATATACATGGAGGTTTAATATCCTGACCTAGTGAGATATACATGGAGGAGGTTTAATATCCTGACCTAGTGAGATATACATGGAGGTTTAATACCCTGACCTAGTGAGATATACATGGAGGTTTAATATCCTGACCTAGTGAGATATACATGGAGGTTTAATATCCTGACCTAGTGAGATATACATGGAGGAGGTTTAATATCCTGACCTAGTGAGATATACATGGAGGAGGTTTAATACCCTGACCTAGTGAGATATACATGGAGGAGGTTTAATATCCTGACCTAGTGAGATATACATGGAGGAGGTTTAATATCCTTACCTAGTGAGATATACATGGAGGAGGTTTAATATCCTGACCTAGTGAGATATACATGGAGGAGGTTTAATATCCTGACCTAGTGAGATATACATGGAGGAGGTTTAATATCCTGACCTAGTGAGATATACATGGAGGAGGTTTAATATCCTGACCTAGTGAGATATACATGGAGGAGGTTTAATACCCTGACCTAGTGAGATATACATGGAGGTTTAATATCCTGACCTAGTGAGATATACATGGAGGAGGTTTAATACCCTGACCTAGTGAGATATACATGGAGGAGGTTTAATACCCTGACCTAGTGAGATATACATGGAGGTTTAATATCCTGACCTAGTGAGATATACATGGAGGAGGTTTAATACCCTGACCTAGTGAGATATACATGGAGGTTTAATATCCTGACCTAGTGAGATATACATGGAGGAGGTTTAATATCCTGACCTAGTGAGATATACATGGAGGAGGTTTAATATCCTGACCTAGTGAGATATACATGGAGGAGGTTTAATATCCTGATCTAGTGAGATATACATGGAGGAGGTTTAATATCCTGACCTAGTGAGATATAGATGGAGGAGGTTTAATATCCTGACCTAGTGAGATATACATGGAGGAGATTTAATATCCTGACCTAGTGAGATATACATGGAGGAGGTTTAATATCCTGACCTAGTGAGATATACATGGATGTTTAATATCCTGACCTAGTGAGATATACATGGAGGTTTAATATCCTGACCTAGTGAGATATACATGGAGGAGGTTTAATATCCTGACCTAGTGAGATATACATGGAGGTTTAATATCCTGACCTAGTGAGATATACATGGAGGAGGTTTAATATCCTGACCTAGTGAGATATAGATGGAGGAGGTTTAATATCCTGACCTAGTGAGATATACATGGAGGTTTAATATCCTGACCTAGTGAGATATACATGGAGGTTTAATATCCTGACCTAGTGAGATATACATGGAGGAGGTTTAATATCCTGACCTAGTGAGATATACATGGAGGAGGTTTAATATCCTGACGTAGTGAGATATACATGGAGGAGGTTTAATATCCTGATCTAGTGAGATATACATGGAGGAGGTTTAATATCCTGACCTAGTGAGATATAGATGGAGGAGGTTTAATATCCTGACCTAGTGAGATATACATGGAGGTTTAATATCCTGACCTAGTGAGATATACATGGAGGTTTAATATCCTGACCTAGTGAGATATACATGGAGGAGGTTTAATATCCTGACCTAGTGAGATATACATGGAGGTTTAATATCCTGACCTAGTGAGATATACATGGAGGTTTAATATCCTGACCTAGTGAGATATACATGGAGGAGGTTTAATACCCTGACCTAGTGAGATATACATGGAGGAGGTTTAATATCCTGACCTAGTGAGATATACATGGAGGAGGTTTAATACCCTGACCTAGTGAGATATACATGGAGGTTTAATATCCTGACCTAGTGAGATATACATGGAGGAGGTTTAATACCCTGACCTAGTGAGATATACATGGAGGTTTAATATCCTGACCTAGTGAGATATACATGGAGGAGGTTTAATACCCTGACCTAGTGAGATATACATGGAGGAGGTTTAATATCCTGACCTAGTGGGATATACATGGAGGTTTAATACCCTGACCTAGTGAGATATACATGGAGGAGGTTTAATATCCTGACCTAGTGAGATATACATGGAGGAGGTTTAATATCCTGACCTAGTGAGATATACATGGAGGTTTAATATCCTGACCTAGTGAGATATACATGGAGGTTTAATATCCTGACCTAGTGGGATATACATGGAGGTTTAATACCCTGACCTAGTGAGATATACATGGAGGAGGTTTAATATCCTGACCTAGTGAGATATACATGGAGGAGGTTTAATATCCTGACCTAGTGAGATATACATGGAGGTTTAATATCCTGACCTAGTGGGATATACATGGAGGTTTAATACCCTGACCTAGTGAGATATACATGGAGGTTTAATATCCTGACCTAGTGAGATATACATGGAGGAGGTTTAATATCCTGACCTAGTGAGATATACATGGAGGTTTAATACCCTGACCTAGTGAGATATACATGGAGGAGGTTTAATATCCTGACCTAGTGAGATATACATGGAGGAGGTTTAATACCCTGACCTAGTGAGATATACATGGAGGAGGTTTAATATCCTGACCTAGTGAGATATACATGGAGGTTTAATACCCTGACCTAGTGAGATATACATGGAGGAGGTTTAATACCCTGACCTAGTGAGATATACATGGAGGAGGTTTAATATCCTGACCAAGTGAGATATACATGGAGGAGGTTTAATATCCTGACCTAGTGAGATATACATGGAGGAGGTTTAATACCCTGACCTAGTGAGATATACATGGAGGAGGTTTAATACCCTGACCTAGTGAGATATACATGGAGGAGGTTTAATATCCTGATCTAGTGAGATATACATGGAGGAGGTTTAATATCCTGACCTAGTGAGATATACATGGAGGAGGTTTAATATCCTGACCTAGTGAGATATACATGGAGGAGGTTTAATATCCTGACCTAGTGAGATATACATGGAGGAGGTTTAATATCCTGACCTAGTGAGATATACATGGAGGTTTAATACCCTGACCTAGTGAGATATACATGGAGGAGGTTTAATATCCTGACCTAGTGAGATATACATGGAGGAGGTTTAATACCCTGACCTAGTGAGATATACATGGAGGAGGTTTAATACCCTGACCTAGTGAGATATACATGGAGGTTTAATATCCTGACCTAGTGAGATATACATGGAGGTTTAATATCCTGACCTAGTGAGATATACATGGAGGTTTAATATCCTGACCTAGTGAGATATACATGGAGGAGGTTTAATATCCTGACCTAGTGAGATATACATGGAGGTTTAATACCCTGACCTAGTGAGATATACATGGAGGAGGTTTAATATCCTGACCTAGTGAGATATACATGGAGGAGGTTTAATATCCTGACCTAGTGAGATATACATGGAGGTTTAATATCCTGACCTAGTGAGATATACATGGAGGAGGTTTAATATCCTGACCTAGTGAGATATACATGGAGGAGGTTTAATATCCTGACCTAGTGAGATATACATGGAGGTTTAATATCCTGACCTAGTGAGATATACATGGAGGAGGTTTAATATCCTGACCTAGTGAGATATACATGGAGGAGGTTTAATACCCTGACCTAGTGAGATATACATGGAGGAGGTTTAATATCCTGACCTAGTGAGATATACATGGAGGAGGTTTAATATCCTGACCTAGTGAGATATACATGGAGGAGGTTTAATATCCTGACCTAGTGAGATATACATGGAGGTTTAATATCCTGACCTAGTGAGATATACATGGAGGTTTAATATCCTGACCTAGTGAGATATACATGGAGGAGGTTTAATATCCTGACCTAGTGAGATATACATGGAGGAGGTTTAATATCCTGACCTAGTGAGATATACATGGAGGAGGTTTAATACCCTGACCTAGTGAGATATACATGGAGGAGGTTTAATATCCTGACCTAGTGAGATATACATGGAGGAGGTTTAATATCCTGACCTAGTGAGATATACATGGAGGAGGTTTAATACCCTGACCTAGTGAGATATACATGGAGGAGGTTTAATATCCTGATCTAGTGAGATATACATGGAGGAGGTTTAATATCCTGACCTAGTGAGATATACATGGAGGAGGTTTAATATCCTTACCTAGTGAGATATACATGGAGGAGGTTTAATATCCTGACCTAGTGAGATATACATGGAGGAGGTTTAATATCCTGACCTAGTGAGATATACATGGAGGAGGTTTAATATCCTGACCTAGTGAGATATACATGGAGGAGGTTTAATATCCTGATCTAGTGAGATATACATGGAGGAGGTTTAATACCCTGACCTAGTGAGATATACATGGAGGAGGTTTAATATCCTGATCTAGTGAGATATACATGGAGGAGGTTTAATATCCTGACCTAGTGAGATATACATGGAGGTTTAATATCCTGACCTAGTGAGATATACATGGAGGAGGTTCAATATCCTGACCTAGTGAGATATACATGGAGGAGGTTTAATATCCTGACCTAGTGAGATATACATGGAGGAGTTTTAATACCCTGACCTAGTGAGATATACATGGAGGAGGTTTAATACCCTGACCTAGTGAGATATACATGGAGGTTTAATATCCTGACCTAGTGAGATATACATGGAGGTTTAATATCCTGACCTAGTGAGATATACATGGAGGAGGTTTAATATCCTGACCTAGTGAGATATACATGGAGGTTTAATATCCTGACCTAGTGAGATATACATGGAGGGGGTTTAATATCCTGACCTAGTGAGATATACATGGAGGTTTAATATCCTGACCTAGTGAGATATACATGGAGGAGGTTTAATATCCTGACCTAGTGAGATATACATGGAGGAGGTTTAATACCCTGACCTAGTGAGATATACATGGAGGAGGTTTAATATCCTGACCTAGTGAGATATACATGGAGGAGGTTTAATATCCTTACCTAGTGAGATATACATGGAGGAGGTTTAATATCCTGACCTAGTGAGATATACATGGAGGAGGTTTAATATCCTGACCTAGTGAGATATACATGGAGGAGGTTTAATATCCTGACCTAGTGAGATATACATGGAGGAGGTTTAATATCCTGATCTAGTGAGATATACATGGAGGAGGTTTAATATCCTGACCTAGTGAGATATACATGGAGGAGGTTTAATATCCTGATCTAGTGAGATATACATGGAGGAGGTTTAATATCCTGACCTAGTGAGATATACATGGAGGTTTAATATCCTGACCTAGTGAGATATACATGGAGGAGGTTTAATACCCTGACCTAGTGAGATATACATGGAGGAGGTTTAATATCCTGACCTAGTGAGATATACATGGAGGAGGTTTAATACCCTGACCTAGTGAGATATACATGGAGGAGGTTTAATATCCTGACCTAGTGAGATATACATGGAGGAGTTTTAATACCCTGACCTAGTGAGATATACATGGAGGTTTAATATCCTGACCTAGTGAGATATACATGGAGGTTTAATATCCTGACCTAGTGAGATATACATGGAGGTTTAATATCCTGACCTAGTGAGATATACATGGAGGAGGTTTAATATCCTGACCTAGTGAGATATACATGGAGGAGGTTCAATACCCTGACCTAGTGAGATATACATGGAGGTTTAATATCCTGACCTAGTGAGATATACATGGAGGTTTAATATCCTGACCTAGTGAGATATACATGGAGGAGGTTTAATATCCTGACCTAGTGAGATATACATGGAGGTTTAATACCCTGACCTAGTGAGATATACATGGAGGTTTAATACCCTGACATAGTGAGATATACATGGAGGAGGTTTAATATCCTGACCTAGTGAGATATACATGGAGGAGGTTTAATATCCTGACCTAGTGAGATATACATGGAGGTTTAATATCCTGACCTAGTGAGATATACATGGAGGTTTAATATCCTGACCTAGTGAGATATACATGGAGGAGGTTTAATATCCTGACCTAGTGAGATATACATGGAGGAGGTTTAATATCCTGACCTAGTGAGATATACATGGAGGAGGTTTAATATCCTGACCTAGTGAGATATACATGGAGGAGGTTTAATATCCTGACCTAGTGAGATATACATGGAGGTTTAATACCCTGACCTAGTGAGATATACATGGAGGAGGTTTAATACCCTGACCTAGTGAGATATACATGGAGGAGGTTTAATATCCTGACCTAGTGAGATATACATGGAGGAGGTTTAATATCCTGACCTAGTGAGATATACATGGAGGAGGTTTAATACCCTGACCTAGTGAGATATATATGGAGGTTTAATATCCTGACCTAGTGAGATATATATGGAGGTTTAATATCCTGACCTAGTGAGATATACATGGAGGTTTAATACCCTGACCTAGTGAGATATACATGGAGGAGGTTTAATATCCTGACCTAGTGAGATATACATGGAGGAGGTTTAATATCCTGACCTAGTGAGATATACATGGAGGTTTAATATCCTGAGCTAGTGAGATATACATGGAGGTTTAATACCCTGACCTAGTGAGATATACATGGAGGAGGTTTAATATCCTGACCTAGTGAGATATACATGGAGGTTTAATATCCTGACCTAGTGAGATATACATGGAGGAGGTTTAATATCCTGACCTAGTGAGATATACATGGAGGAGGTTTAATATCCTGACCTAGTGAGATATACATGGAGGAGGTTTAATATCCTGACCTAGTGAGATATACATGGAGGAGGTTTAATATCCTGACCTAGTGAGATATACATGGAGATTTAATACCCTGACCTAGTGAGATATACATGGAGGAGGTTTAATATCCTGACCTAGTGAGATATACATGGAGGTTTAATACCCTGACCTAGTGAGATATACATGGAGGAGGTTTAATATCCTGACCTAGTGAGATATACATGGAGGAGGTTTAATATCCTGACCTAGTGAGATATACATGGAGGAGGTTTAATACCCTGACCTAGTGAGATATATATGGAGGTTTAATATCCTGACCTAGTGAGATATATATGGAGGTTTAATATCCTGACCTAGTGAGATATACATGGAGGTTTAATACCCTGACCTAGTGAGATATACATGGAGGAGGTTTAATATCCTGACCTAGTGAGATATACATGGAGGAGGTTTAATATCCTGACCTAGTGAGATATACATGGAGGTTTAATATCCTGAGCTAGTGAGATATACATGGAGGTTTAATACCCTGACCTAGTGAGATATACATGGAGGAGGTTTAATATCCTGACCTAGTGAGATATACATGGAGGTTTAATACCCTGACCTAGTGAGATATACATGGAGGAGGTTTAATATCCTGACCTAGTGAGATATACATGGAGGTTTAATATCCTGAGCTAGTGAGATATACATGGAGGTTTAATACCCTGACCTAGTGAGATATGGTCCTTCTGTAGCTCAGTTGGTAGAGCATGGCGCTTGTAACGCCAGGGTAGTGGGTTCGATCCCCTAGGGACCACCCATACGTAGAATGTATGCACACATGACTGTAAGTCGCTTTGAGATAAAAGCGTCTGCTAAATGGCATATATTATTATTATTATTATTATTATTATTATTACATGGAGGTTTAATGTCCTGACCTAGTGAGATATACATGGAGGAGGTTTAATATCCTGACCTAGTGAGATATACATGGAGGAGGTTTAATATCCTGACCTAGTGAGATATACATGGAGGTTTAATACCCTGACCTAGTGAGATATACATAGAGGTTTAATACCCTGACCTAGTGAGATATACATGGAGGTTTAATGTCCTGACCTAGTGAGATATACATGGAGGAGGTTTAATATCCTGACCTAGTGAGATATGCATGGAGGAGGTTTAATACCCTGACCTAGTGAGATATACATGGAGGAGGTTTAATATCCTGACCTAGTGAGATATACATGGAGGAGGTTTAATATCCTGACCTAGTGAGATATACATGGAGGTTTAATACCCTGACCTAGTGAGATATACAGGGAGGTTTAATATCCTGAGCTAGTGAGATATACATGGAGGTTTAATGTCCTGACCTAGTGAGATATACATGGAGGAGGTTTAATACCCTGACCTAGTGAGATATACATGGAGGAGGTTTAATATCCTGACCTAGTGAGATATACATGGAGGAGGTTTAATATCCTGACCTAGTGAGATATACATGGAGGTTTAATACCCTGACCTAGTGAGATATACATGGAGGAGGTTTAATATCCTGACCTAGTGAGATATACATGGAGGAGGTTTAATATCCTGACCTAGTGAGATATACATGGAGGAGGTTTAATATCCTGACCTAGTGAGATATACATGGAGGAGGTTTAATATCCTGACCTAGTGAGATATACATGGAGGAGGTTTAATATCCTGACCTAGTGAGATATACATGGAGGAGGTTTAATATCCTGACCTAGTGAGATATACATGGAGGAGGTTTAATATCCTGACCTAGTGAGATATACATGGAGGTTTAATACCCTGACCTAGTGAGATATACAGGGAGGTTTAATATCCTGAGCTAGTGAGATATACATGGAGGTTTAATGTCCTGACCTAGTGAGATATACATGGAGGAGGTTTAATACTCCTGACCTAGTGAGATAAAACATGGAGGAGGTTTAATATCCTGACCTAGTGAGATATACATGGAGGTTTAATATCCTGACCTAGTGAGATATACATGGAGGAGGTTTAATACCCTGACCTAGTGAGATATACATGGAGGAGGTTTAATATCCTGACCTAGTGAGATATACATGGAGGTTTAATATCCTGACCTAGTGAGATATACATGGAGGAGGTTTAATACCCTGACCTAGTGAGATATACATGGAGGTTCAATATCCTGACCTAGTGAGATATACATGGAGGAGGTTTAATATCCTGACCTAGTGAGATATACATGGAGGTTTAATATCCTGACCTAGTGAGATATACATGGAGGAGGTTTAATATCCTGACCTAGTGAGATATACATGGAGGAGGTTTAATATCCTGACCTAGTGAGATATACATGGAGGTTTAATATCCTGACCTAGTGAGATATACATGGAGGAGGTTTAATATCCTGACCTAGTGAGATATACATGGAGGTTTAATATCCTGACCTAGTGAGATATACATGGAGGAGGTTTAATATCCTGACCTAGTGAGATATACATGGAGGAGTTTTAATACCCTGACCTAGTGAGATATACATGGAGGAGGTTTAATATCCTGACCTAGTGAGATATACATGGAGGTTTAATATCCTGACCTAGTGAGATATACATGGAGGTTTAATATCCTGACCTAGTGAGATATACATGGAGGAGGTTTAATATCCTGACCTAGTGAGATAAACATGGAGGTTTAATATCCTGACCTAGTGAGATATACATGGAGGAGGTTTAATATCCTGACCTAGTGAGATATACATGGAGGTTTAATATCCTGACCTAGTGAGATATACATGGAGGAGGTTTAATATCCTGACCTAGTGAGATATACATGGAGGAGGTTTAATACCCTGACCTAGTGAGATATACATGGAGGAGGTTTAATATCCTGACCTAGTGAGATATACATGGAGGAGGTTTAATATCCTTACCTAGTGAGATATACATGGAGGAGGTTTAATATCCTGACCTAGTGAGATATACATGGAGGAGGTTTAATATCCTGACCTAGTGAGATATACATGGAGGAGGTTTAATATCCTGACCTAGTGAGATATACATGGAGGAGGTTTAATATCCTGATCTAGTGAGATATACATGGAGGAGGTTTAATACCCTGACCTAGTGAGATATACATGGAGGAGGTTTAATATCCTGACCTAGTGAGATATACATGGAGGTTTAATATCCTGACCTAGTGAGATATACATGGAGGAGGTTTAATACCCTGACCTAGTGAGATATACATGGAGGAGGTTTAATATCCTGACCTAGTGAGATATACATGGAGGAGGTTTAATACCCTGACCTAGTGAGATATACATGGAGGAGGTTTAATATCCTGACCTAGTGAGATATACATGGAGGAGGTTTAATACCCTGACCTAGTGAGATATATATGGAGGTTTAATATCCTGACCTAGTGAGATATACATGGAGGAGGTTTAATATCCTGACCTAGTGAGATATACATGGAGGAGTTTTAATACCCTGACCTAGTGAGATATACATGGAGGTTTAATATCCTGACCTAGTGAGATATACATGGAGGAGGTTTAATATCCTGACCTAGTGAGATATACATGGAGGAGGTTCAATACCCTGACCTAGTGAGATATACATGGAGGTTTAATATCCTGACCTAGTGAGATATACATGGAGGTTTAATATCCTGACCTAGTGAGATATACATGGAGGTTTAATATCCTGACCTAGTGAGATATACATGGAGGAGTTTTAATACCCTGACCTAGTGAGATATACATGGAGGTTTAATATCCTGACCTAGTGAGATATACATGGAGGTTTAATATCCTGACCTAGTGAGATATACATGGAGGTTTAATATCCTGACCTAGTGAGATATACATGGAGGAGGTTTAATATCCTGACCTAGTGAGATATACATGGAGGAGGTTCAATACCCTGACCTAGTGAGATATACATGGAGGAGGTTTAATATCCTGACCTAGTGAGATATACATGGAGGTTTAATACCCTGACCTAGTGAGATATACATGGAGGAGGTTTAATATCCTGACCTAGTGAGATATACATGGAGGTTTAATATCCTGACCTAGTGAGATATACATGGAGGAGGTTTAATATCCTGACCTAGTGAGATATACATGGAGGAGGTTCAATACCCTGACCTAGTGAGATATACATGGAGGAGGTTCAATACCCTGACCTAGTGAGATATACATGGAGGAGGTTTAATATCCTGACCTAGTGAGATATACATGGAGGAGGTTTAATATCCTGACCTAGTGAGATATACATGGAGGAGGTTCAATATCCTGGCCGAGTGAGATATACATGGAGGTTTAATATCCTGACCTAGTGAGATATACATGGAGGTTTAATGTCCTGACCTAGTGAGATATACATGGAGGAGGTTTAATATCCTGACCTAGTGAGTTATGCATGGAGGAGGTTTAATACCCTGACCTAGTGAGATATACATGGAGGAGGTTTAATATCCTGACCTAGTGAGATATACATGGAGGTTTAATACCCTGACCTAGTGAGATATACATGGAGGTTTAATATCCTGAGCTAGTGAGATATACATGGAGGTTTAATATCCTGACCTAGTGAGATATACATGGAGGAGTTTTAATACCCTGACCTAGTGAGATATACATGGAGGAGGTTTAATATCCTGACCTAGTGAGATATACATGGAGGAGGTTTAATATCCTGACCTAGTGAGATATACATGGAGGAGGTTTAATACCCTGACCTAGTGAGATATACATGGAGGAGGTTTAATACCCTGACCTAGTGAGATATACATGGAGGAGGTTTAATATCCTGACCTAGTGAGATATACATGGAGGTTTAATATCCTGACCTAGTGAGATATACATGGAGGTTTAATATCCTGACCTAGTGAGATATACATGGAGGAGGTTTAATATCCTGACCTAGTGAGATAAACATGGAGGTTTAATATCCTGACCTAGTGAGATATACATGGAGGAGGTTTAATATCCTGACCTAGTGAGATATACATGGAGGTTTAATATCCTGACCTAGTGAGATATACATGGAGGAGGTTTAATATCCTGACCTAGTGAGATATACATGGAGGAGGTTTAATACCCTGACCTAGTGAGATATACATGGAGGAGGTTTAATATCCTGACCTAGTGAGATATACATGGAGGAGGTTTAATATCCTTACCTAGTGAGATATACATGGAGGAGGTTTAATATCCTGACCTAGTGAGATATACATGGAGGAGGTTTAATATCCTGACCTAGTGAGATATACATGGAGGAGGTTTAATATCCTGACCTAGTGAGATATACATGGAGGAGGTTTAATATCCTGATCTAGTGAGATATACATGGAGGAGGTTTAATACCATGACCTAGTGAGATATACATGGAGGAGGTTTAATATCCTGATCTAGTGAGATATACATGGAGGAGGTTTAATACCATGACCTAGTGAGATATACATGGAGGAGGTTTAATATCCTGACCTAGTGAGATATACATGGAGGAGGTTTAATATCCTGATCTAGTGAGATATACATGGAGGAGGTTTAATACCATGACCTAGTGAGATATACATGGAGGAGGTTTAATATCCTGACCTAGTGAGATATACATGGAGGAGGTTTAATATCCTGATCTAGTGAGATATACATGGAGGAGGTTTAATACCATGACCTAGTGAGATATACATGGAGGAGGTTTAATATCCTGACCTAGTGAGATATACATGGAGGTTTAATATCCTGACCTAGTGAGATATACATGGAGGAGGTTTAATACCCTGACCTAGTGAGATATACATGGAGGAGGTTTAATATCCTGACCTAGTGAGATATACATGGAGGACGTTTAATACCCTGACCTAGTGAGATATACATGGAGGAGGTTTAATATCCTGACCTAGTGAGATATACATGGAGGTTTAATATCCTGACCTAGTGAGATATACATAGAGGAGGTTTAATATCCTGACCTAGTGAGATATACATGGAGGTTTAATATCCTGACCTAGTGAGATATACATGGAGGTTTAATATCCTGACCTAGTGAGATATACATGGAGGAGGTTTAATATCCTGACCTATTGAGATATACATGGAGGTTTAATATCCTGACGTAGTGAGATATACATGGGGGGGAGGTTTAATACCCTGACCTAGTGAGATATACATGGAGGAGGTTTAATATCCTGACCTATTGAGATATACATGGAGGAGGTTTAATACCCTGACCTAGTGAGATATACATGGAGGAGGTTTAATACCCTGACCTAGTGAGATATACATGGAGGAGGTTTAATATCCTGACCTAGTGAGATATACATGGAGGAGGTTTAATATCCTGACCTAGTGAGATATACATGGAGGAGTTTTAATACCTGACCTAGTGAGATATACATGGAGGAGGTTTAATATCCTGACCTAGTGAGATATACATGGAGGTTTAATATCCTGACCTAGTGAGATATACATGGAGGTTTAATATCCTGACCTAGTGAGATATACATGGAGGAGGTTTAATATCCTGACCTAGTGAGATATACATGGAGGAGGTTCAATACCCTGACCTAGTGAGATATACATGGAGGAGGTTTAATATCCTGACCTAGTGAGATATACATGGAGGTTTAATACCCTGACCTAGTGAGATATACATGGAGGAGGTTTAATATCCTGACCTAGTGAGATATACATGGAGGAGGTTTAATATCCTTACCTAGTGAGATATACATGGAGGAGGTTTAATATCCTGACCTAGTGAGATATACATGGAGGAGGTTTAATATCCTGACCTAGTGAGATATACATGGAGGAGGTTTAATATCCTGACCTAGTGAGATATACATGGAGGAGGTTTAATATCCTGATCTAGTGAGATATACATGGAGGAGGTTTAATACCATGACCTAGTGAGATATACATGGAGGAGGTTTAATATCCTGACCTAGTGAGATATACATGGAGGAGGTTTAATACCCTGACCTAGTGAGATATACATGGAGGAGGTTTAATATCCTGACCTAGTGAGATATACATGGAGGAGGTTTAATATCCTGACCTAGTGAGATATACATGGAGGAGGTTTAATACCCTGACCTAGTGAGATATACATGGAGGAGGTTTAATACCCTGACCTAGTGAGATATACATGGAGGAGGTTTAATATCCTGACCTAGTGAGATATACATGGAGGAGGTTTAATATCCTGACCTAGTGAGATATACATGGAGGAGTTTTAATACCCTGACCTAGTGAGATATACATGGAGGAGGTTTAATATCCTGACCTAGTGAGATATACATGGAGGTTTAATATCCTGACCTAGTGAGATATACATGGAGGAGGTTTAATACCATGACCTACTGAGATATACATGGAGGAGGTTTAATATCCTGACCTAGTGAGATATACATGGAGGAGGTTTAATATCCTGATCTAGTGAGATATACATGGAGGAGGTTTAATACCATGACCTAGTGAGATATACATGGAGGAGGTTTAATATCCTGACCTAGTGAGATATACATGGAGGAGGTTTAATATCCTGATCTAGTGAGATATACATGGAGGAGGTTTAATACCATGACCTAGTGAGATATACATGGAGGAGGTTTAATATCCTGACCTAGTGAGATATACATGGAGGTTTAATATCCTGACCTAGTGAGATATACATGGAGGAGGTTTAATACCCTGACCTAGTGAGATATACATGGAGGAGGTTTAATATCCTGACCTAGTGAGATATACATGGAGGAGGTTTAATACCCTGACCTAGTGAGATATACATGGAGGAGGTTTAATATCCTGACCTAGTGAGATATACATGGAGGTTTAATATCCTGACCTAGTGAGATATACATAGAGGAGGTTTAATATCCTGACCTAGTGAGATATACATGGAGGTTTAATATCCTGACCTAGTGAGATATACATGGAGGTTTAATATCCTGACCTAGTGAGATATACATGGAGGAGGTTTAATATCCTGACCTATTGAGATATACATGGAGGTTTAATATCCTGACGTAGTGAGATATACATGGGGGGGAGGTTTAATACCCTGACCTAGTGAGATATACATGGAGGAGGTTTAATATCCTGACCTATTGAGATATACATGGAGGAGGTTTAATACCCTGACCTAGTGAGATATACATGGAGGAGGTTTAATACCCTGACCTAGTGAGATATACATGGAGGAGGTTTAATATCCTGACCTAGTGAGATATACATGGAGGAGGTTTAATATCCTGACCTAGTGAGATATACATGGAGGAGTTTTAATACCCTGACCTAGTGAGATATACATGGAGGAGGTTTAATATCCTGACCTAGTGAGATATACATGGAGGTTTAATATCCTGACCTAGTGAGATATACATGGAGGTTTAATATCCTGACCTAGTGAGATATACATGGAGGAGGTTTAATATCCTGACCTAGTGAGATATACATGGAGGAGGTTCAATACCCTGACCTAGTGAGATATACATGGAGGAGGTTTAATATCCTGACCTAGTGAGATATACATGGAGGTTTAATACCCTGACCTAGTGAGATATACATGGAGGAGGTTTAATATCCTGACCTAGTGAGATATACATGGAGGAGGTTTAATATCCTTACCTAGTGAGATATACATGGAGGAGGTTTAATATCCTGACCTAGTGAGATATACATGGAGGAGGTTTAATATCCTGACCTAGTGAGATATACATGGAGGAGGTTTAATATCCTGACCTAGTGAGATATACATGGAGGAGGTTTAATATCCTGATCTAGTGAGATATACATGGAGGAGGTTTAATACCATGACCTAGTGAGATATACATGGAGGAGGTTTAATATCCTGACCTAGTGAGATATACATGGAGGAGGTTTAATACCTGACCTAGTGAGATATACATGGAGGAGGTTTAATATCCTGACCTAGTGAGATATACATGGAGGAGGTTTAATATCCTGACCTAGTGAGATATACATGGAGGAGGTTTAATACCCTGACCTAGTGAGATATACATGGAGGAGGTTTAATACCCTGACCTAGTGAGATATACATGGAGGAGGTTTAATATCCTGACCTAGTGAGATATACATGGAGGAGGTTTAATATCCTGACCTAGTGAGATATACATGGAGGAGTTTTAATACCCTGACCTAGTGAGATATACATGGAGGAGGTTTAATATCCTGACCTAGTGAGATATACATGGAGGTTTAATATCCTGACCTAGTGAGATATACATGGAGGTTTAATATCCTGACCTAGTGAGATATACATGGAGGAGGTTTAATATCCTGACCTAGTGAGATATACATGGAGGAGGTTCAATACCTGACCTAGTGAGATATACATGGAGGAGGTTTAATATCCTGACCTAGTGAGATATACATGGAGGTTTAATACCCTGACCTAGTGAGATATACATGGAGGAGGTTTAATACCTGACCTAGTGAGATATACATGGAGGAGGTTTAATATCCTGACCTAGTGAGATATACATGGAGGAGGTTTAATATCCTGACCTAGTGAGATATACATGGAGGAGGTTTAATATCCTGACCTAGTGAGATATACATGGAGGAGGTTTAATATCCTGACCTAGTGAGATATACATGGAGGTTTAATATCCTGACCTAGTGAGATATACATGGAGGAGGTTTAATATCCTGACCTAGTGAGATATACATGGAGGAGGTTCAATACCCTGACCTAGTGAGATATACATGGAGGAGGTTTAATATCCTGACCTAGTGAGATATACATGGAGGAGGTTTAATACCCTGACCTAGTGAGATATACATGGAGGTTTAATATCCTGACCTAGTGAGATATACATGGAGGAGGTTTAATATCCTGACCTAGTGAGATATACATGGAGGAGGTTCAATACCCTGACCTAGTGAGATATACATGGAGGAGGTTTAATATCCTGACCTAGTGAGATATACATGGAGGAGGTTTAATACCCTGACCTAGTGAGATATACATGGAGGTTTAATATCCTGACCTAGTGAGATATACATGGAGGAGGTTTAATATCCTGACCTAGTGAGATATACATGGAGGTTTAATATCCTGACCTAGTGAGATATACATGGAGGAGGTTTAATATCCTGACCTAGTGAGATATACATGGAGGAGGTTCAATACCCTGACCTAGTGAGATATACATGGAGGAGGTTTAATATCCTGACCTAGTGAGATATACATGGAGGAGGTTCAATACCCTGACCTAGTGAGATATACATGGAGGTTTAATATCCTGACCTAGTGAGATATACATGGAGGAGGTTTAATATCCTGACCTAGTGAGATATACATGGAGGTTTAATATCCTGACCTAGTGAGATATACATGGAGGAGGTTTAATATCCTGACCTAGTGAGATATACATGGAGGTTTAATATCCTGACCTAGTGAGATATACATGGAGGAGGTTTAATATCCTGACCTAGTGAGATATACATGGAGGAGGTTTAATATCCTGACCTAGTGAGATATACATGGAGGAGGTTTAATATCCTGACCTAGTGAGATATACATGGAGGAGGTTTAATATCCTGACCTAGTGAGATATACATGGAGGAGGTTTAATATCCTGACCTAGTGAGATATACATGGAGGAGGTTTAATATCCTGACCTAGTGAGATATACATGGATGTTTAATATCCTGACCTAGTGAGTTATACATGGAGGAGGTTTAATATCCTGACCTAGTGAGATATACATGGAGGAGGTTTAATACCCTGACCTAGTGAGATATACATGGAGGAGGTTTAATATCCTGACCTAGTGAGATATACATGGAGGAGGTTTAATATCCTGACCTAGTGAGATATACATGGAGGTTTAATATCCTGACCTAGTGAGATATACATGGAGGTTTAATACCTGACCTAGTGAGATATACATGGAGGAGGTTTAGTATCCTGACCTAGTGAGATATACATGGAGGAGGTTTAATATCCTGACCTAGTGATATATACATGGAGGAGGTTTAATATCCTGACCTAGTGAGATATACATGGAGGAGGTTTAATATCCTGACCTAGTGAGATATACATGGAGGAGGTTTAATATCCTGACCTAGTGAGATATACATGGAGGAGGTTTAATATCCTGACCTAGTGAGATATACATGGAGGAGGTTTAATATCCTGACCTAGTGAGATATACATGCAGGAGGTTTAATATCCTGACCTAGTGAGATATACATGGAGGTTTAATATCCTGACCTAGTGAGATATACATGGAGGAGGTTTAATATCCTGACCTGGTGAGATATACATGGAGGAGGTTTAATATCCTGACCTAGTGAGATATACATGGAGGTTTAATATCCTGACCTAGTGAGATATACATGGAGGTTTAATATCCTGACCTAGTGAGATATACATGGAGGAGGTTTAATATCCTGACCTAGTGAGATATACATGGAGGTTTAATACCCTGACCTAGTGAGATATACATGGAGGAGGTTTAGTATCCTGACCTAGTGAGATATACATGGAGGAGGTTTAATATCCTGACCTAGTGATATATACATGGAGGAGGTTTAATATCCTGACCTAGTGAGATATACATGGAGGAGGTTTAATATCCTGACCTAGTGAGATATACATGGAGGAGGTTTAATATCCTGACCTAGTGAGATATACATGGAGGAGGTTTAATATCCTGACCTAGTGAGATATACATGGAGGAGGTTTAATATCCTGACCTAGTGAGATATACATGCAGGAGGTTTAATATCCTGACCTAGTGAGATATACATGGAGGTTTAATATCCTGACCTAGTGAGATATACATGGAGGAGGTTTAATATCCTGACCTAGTGAGATATACATGGAGGAGGTTTAATATCCTGACCTAGTGAGATATACATGGAGGTTTAATATCCTGACCTAGTGAGATATACATGGAGGTTTAATATCCTGACCTAGTGAGATATACATGGAGGAGGTTTAATATCCTGACCTAGTGAGATATACATGGAGGAGGTTTAATATCCTGACCTAGTGAGATATACATGGAGGAGGTTTAATATCCTGACCTAGTGAGATATACATGGAGGAGGTTTAATATCCTGACCTAGTGAGATATACATGGAGGTTTAATATCCTGACCTAGTGAGATATACGTGGAGGAGGTTTAATATCCTGACCTAGTGAGATATACATGGAGGAGGTTTAATATCCTGACCTAGTGAGATATACATGGAGGAGGTTTAATATCCTGACCTAGTGAGATATACATGGAGGTTTAATATCCTGACCTAGTGAGATATACATGGAGGTTTAATATCCTGAGCTAGTGAGATATACATGGAGGTTTAATACCCTGACCTAGTGAGATATACATGGAGGTTTAATGTCCTGACCTAGTGAGATATACATGGAGGAGGTTTAATATCCTGACCTAGTGAGATATACATGGAGGATGTTTAATACCCTGACCTAGTGAGATATACATGGAGGAGGTTTAATATCCTGACCTAGTGAGATATACATGGAGGAGGTTTAATATCCTGACCTAGTTTGATATACATGGAGGAGGTTTAATACCCTGACCTAGTGAGATATACATGGAGGTTTAATATCCTGACCTAGTGAGATATACATGGAGGTTTAATATCCTGACCTAGTGAGATATACGTGGAGGAGGTTTAATATCCTGACCTAGTGAGATATACATGGAGGTTTAATATCCTGACCTAGTGAGATATACATGGAGGTTTAATATCCTGACCTAGTGAGATATATGTGGAGGAGGTTTAATATCCTGACCTAGTGAGATATACATGGAGGAGGTTTAATATCCTGACCTAGTGAGATATACTTGGAGGAGGTTTAATATCCTGACCTAGTGAGATATACATGGAGCTTTAATATCCTGACCTAGTGAGATATACATGGAGGTTTAATATCCTGACCTAGTGAGATATACATGGAGGAGGTTTAATATCCTGACCTAGTGAGATATACATGGAGGAGGTTTAATATCCTGACCTAGTGAGATATACATGGAGGAGGTTTAATATCCTGACCTAGTGAGATATACATGGAGGAGGTTTAATACCCTGACCTAGTGAGATATACATGGAGGAGGTTTAATATCCTGACCTAGTGAGATATACTTGGAGGAGGTTTAATATCCTGATCTAGTGAGATATACATGGAGGAGGTTTAATACCCTGACCTAGTGAGATATACATGGAGGAGGTTTAATATCCTGATCTAGTGAGATATACATGGAGGAGGTTTAATATCCTGACCTAGTGAGATATACATGGAGGTTTAATATCCTGACCTAGTGAGATATACATGGAGGAGGTTTAATACCCTGACCTAGTGAGATATACATGGAGGAGGTTTAATATCCTGACCTAGTGAGATATACATGGAGGAGGTTTAATACCCTGACCTAGTGAGATATACATGGAGGAGGTTTAATACCCTGGCCTAGTGAGATATACATGGAGGAGGTTTAATATCCTGACCTAGTGAGATATACATGGAGGAGTTTTAATACCCTGACCTAGTGAGATATACATGGAGGAGGTTTAATATCCTGACCTAGTGAGATATACATGGAGGTTTAATATCCTGACCTAGTGAGATATACATGGAGGTTTAATATCCTGACCTAGTGAGATATACATGGAGGTTTAATATCCTGACCTAGTGAGATATACATGGAGGAGGTTTAATATCCTGACCTAGTGAGATATACATGGATGTTTAATATCCTGACCTAGTGAGTTATACATGGAGGAGGTTTAATATCCTGACCTAGTGAGATATACATGGAGGAGGTTTAATACCCTGACCTAGTGAGATATACATGGAGGAGGTTTAATATCCTGACCTAGTGAGATATACATGGAGGAGGTTTAATATCCTGACCTAGTGAGGTATACATGGAGGTTTAATATCCTGACCTAGTGAGATATACATGGAGGTTTAATACCCTGACCTAGTGAGATATACATGGAGGAGGTTTAGTATCCTGACCTAGTGAGATATACATGGAGGAGGTTTAATATCCTGACCTAGTGATATATACATGGAGGAGGTTTAATATCCTGACCTAGTGAGATATACATGGAGGAGGTTTAATATCCTGACCTAGTGAGATATACATGGAGGAGGTTTAATATCCTGACCTAGTGAGATATACATGGAGGAGGTTTAATATCCTGACCTAGTGAGATATACATGGAGGAGGTTTAATATCCTGACCTAGTGAGATATACATGGAGGAGGTTTAATATCCTGACCTAGTGAGATATACATGGAGGAGGTTTAATATCCTGACCTAGTGAGATATACATGCAGGAGGTTTAATATCCTGACCTAGTGAGATATACATGGAGGTTTAATATCCTGACCTAGTGAGATATACATGGAGGAGGTTTAATATCCTGACCTAGTGAGATATACATGGAGGAGGTTTAATATCCTGACCTAGTGAGATATACATGGAGGTTTAATATCCTGACCTAGTGAGATATACATGGAGGTTTAATATCCTGACCTAGTGAGATATACATGGAGGAGGTTTAATATCCTGACCTAGTGAGATATACATGGAGGAGGTTTAATATCCTGACCTAGTGAGATATACATGGAGGAGGTTTAATATCCTGACCTAGTGAGATATACATGGAGGAGGTTTAATATCCTGACCTAGTGAGATATACATGGAGGTTTAATACCCTGACCTAGTGAGATATACATGGAGGAGGTTTAATACCCTGACCTAGTGAGATATACATGGAGGAGGTTTAATATCCTGACCTAGTGAGATATACATGGAGGAGGTTTAATATCCTGATCTAGTGAGATATACATGGAGGAGGTTTAATACCCTGACCTAGTGAGATATACATGGAGGAGGTTTAATATCCTGACCTAGTGAGATATACATGGAGGAGGTTTAATATCCTGACCTAGTGAGATATACATGGAGGAGGTTTAATACCCTGACCTAGTGAGATATATATGGAGGTTTAATATCCTGACCTAGTGAGATATATATGGAGGTTTAATATCCTGACCTAGTGAGATATACATGGAGGAGGTTTAATACCCTGACCTAGTGAGATATACATGGAGGAGGTTTAATATCCTGACCTAGTGAGATATACATGGAGGAGGTTTAATATCCTGACCTAGTGAGATATACATGGAGGTTTAATATCCTGACCTAGTGAGATATATGGAGGAGGTTTAATATCCTGACCTAGTGAGATATACATGGAGGAGGTTTAATATCCTGACCTAGTGAGATATACTTGGAGGAGGTTTAATATCCTGACCTAGTGAGATATACATGGAGCTTTAATATCCTGACCTAGTGAGATATACATGGAGGTTTAATATCCTGACCTAGTGAGATATACATGAATATCCTGATGGAGATGAGGTTTAATATCCTGACCTAGTGAGATATACATGGAGGAGGTTTAATATCCTGACCTAGTGAGATATACATGGAGGAGGTTTAATATCCTGACCTAGTGAGATATACATGGAGGAGGTTTAATACCCTGACCTAGTGAGATATACATGGAGGAGGTTTAATATCCTGACCTAGTGAGATATACTTGGAGGAGGTTTAATATCCTGATCTAGTGAGATATACATGGAGGAGGTTTAATACCCTGACCTAGTGAGATATACATGGAGGAGGTTTAATATCCTGATCTAGTGAGATATACATGGAGGAGGTTTAATATCCTGACCTAGTGAGATATACATGGAGGTTTAATATCCTGACCTAGTGAGATATACATGGAGGAGGTTTAATACCCTGACCTAGTGAGATATACATGGAGGAGGTTTAATATCCTGACCTAGTGAGATATACATGGAGGAGGTTTAATACCCTGACCTAGTGAGATATACATGGAGGAGGTTTAATACCCTGGCCTAGTGAGATATACATGGAGGAGGTTTTAATATCCTGACCTAGTGAGATATACATGGAGGAGTTTAATACCTGACCTAGTGAGATATACATGGAGGAGGTTTAATATCCTGACCTAGTGAGATATACATGGAGGTTTAATATCCTGACCTAGTGAGATATACATGGAGGTTAATATCCTGACCTAGTGAGATATACATGGAGGTTTAATATCCTGACCTAGTGAGATATACATGGAGGAGGTTTAATATCCTGACCTAGTGAGATATACATGGATGTTTAATATCCTGACCTAGTGAGTTATACATGGAGGAGGTTTAATATCCTGACCTAGTGAGATATACATGGAGGAGGTTTAATACCCTGACCTAGTGAGATATACATGGAGGAGGTTTAATATCCTGACCTAGTGAGATATACATGGAGGAGGTTTAATATCCTGACCTAGTGAGGTATACATGGAGGTTTAATATCCTGACCTAGTGAGATATACATGGAGGCTTAATACCCTGACCTAGTGAGATATACATGGAGGAGGTTTAGTATCCTGACCTAGTGAGATATACATGGAGGAGGTTTAATATCCTGACCTAGTGATATATACATGGAGGAGGTTTAATATCCTGACCTAGTGAGATATACATGGAGGAGGTTTAATATCCTGACCTAGTGAGATATACATGGAGGAGGTTTAATATCCTGACCTAGTGAGATATACATGGAGGAGGTTTAATATCCTGACCTAGTGAGATATACATGGAGGAGGTTTAATATCCTGACCTAGTGAGATATACATGGAGGAGGTTTAATATCCTGACCTAGTGAGATATACATGGAGGAGGTTTAATATCCTGACCTAGTGAGATATACATGCAGGAGGTTTAATATCCTGACCTAGTGAGATATACATGGAGGTTTAATATCCTGACCTAGTGAGATATACATGGAGGAGGTTTAATATCCTGACCTAGTGAGATATACATGGAGGAGGTTTAATATCCTGACCTAGTGAGATATACATGGAGGTTTAATATCCTGACCTAGTGAGATATACATGGAGGTTTAATATCCTGACCTAGTGAGATATACATGGAGGAGGTTTAATATCCTGACCTAGTGAGATATACATGGAGGAGGTTTAATATCCTGACCTAGTGAGATATACATGGAGGAGGTTTAATATCCTGACCTAGTGAGATATACATGGAGGAGGTTTAATATCCTGACCTAGTGAGATATACATGGAGGTTTAATACCCTGACCTAGTGAGATATACATGGAGGAGGTTTAATACCCTGACCTAGTGAGATATACATGGAGGAGGTTTAATATCCTGACCTAGTGAGATATACATGGAGGAGGTTTAATATCCTGATCTAGTGAGATATACATGGAGGAGGTTTAATACCCTGACCTAGTGAGATATACATGGAGGAGGTTTAATATCCTGACCTAGTGAGATATACATGGAGGTTTAATATCCTGACCTAGTGAGATATACATGGAGGAGGTTTAATACCCTGACCTAGTGAGATATATATGGAGGTTTAATATCCTGACCTAGTGAGATATATATGGAGGTTTAATATCCTGACCTAGTGAGATATACATGGAGGTTTAATACCCTGACCTAGTGAGATATACATGGAGGAGGCTTTAATATCCTGACCTAGTGAGATATACATGGAGGAGGTTTAATATCCTGACCTAGTGAGATATACATGGAGGTTTAATATCCTGAGCTAGTGAGATATACATGGAGGTTTAATACCCTGACCTAGTGAGATATACATGGAGGAGGTTTAATATCCTGACCTAGTGAGATATACATGGAGGTTTAATACCCTGACCTAGTGAGATATACATGGAGGAGGTTTAATATCCTGACCTAGTGAGATATACATGGAGGAGGTTTAATATCCTGACCTAGTGAGATATATATGGAGGAGGTTTAATATCCTGACCTAGTGAGATATACATGGAGGTTTAATATCCTGACCTAGTGAGATATACATGGAGGTTTAATATCCTGACCTAGTGAGATATACGTGGAGGAGGTTTAATATCCTGACCTAGTGAGATATACATGGAGGAGGTTTAATATCCTGACCTAGTGAGATATACATGGAGGAGGTTTAATATCCTGACCTAGTGAGATATACATGGAGGTTTAATATCCTGACCTAGTGAGATATACATGGAGGTTTAATATCCTGAGCTAGTGAGATATACATGGAGGTTTAATACCCTGACCTAGTGAGATATACATGGAGGTTTAATGTCCTGACCTAGTGAGATATACATGGAGGAGGTTTAATATCCTGACCTAGTGAGATATACATGGAGGAGGTTTAATACCCTGACCTAGTGAGATATACATGGAGGAGGTTTAATATCCTGACCTAGTGAGATATACATGGAGGAGGTTTAATATCCTGACCTAGTTTGATATACATGGAGGAGGTTTAATACCCTGACCTAGTGAGATATACATGGAGGTTTAATATCCTGACCTAGTGAGATATACATGGAGGTTTAATATCCTGACCTAGTGAGATATACGTGGAGGAGGTTTAATATCCTGACCTAGTGAGATATACATGGAGGTTTAATATCCTGACCTAGTGAGATATACATGGAGGTTTAATATCCTGACCTAGTGAGATATATGTGGAGGAGGTTTAATATCCTGACCTAGTGAGATATACATGGAGGAGGTTTAATATCCTGACCTAGTGAGATATACTTGGAGGAGGTTTAATATCCTGACCTAGTGAGATATACATGGAGCTTTAATATCCTGACCTAGTGAGATATACATGGAGGTTTAATATCCTGACCTAGTGAGATATACATGGAGGAGGTTTAATATCCTGACCTAGTGAGATATACATGGAGGAGGTTTAATATCCTGACCTAGTGAGATATACATGGAGGTTTAATATCCTGACCTAGTGAGATATACATGGATGTTTAATATCCTGACCTAGTGAGTTATACATGGAGGAGGTTTAATATCCTGACCTAGTGAGATATACATGGAGGAGGTTTAATACCTGACCTAGTGAGATATACATGGAGGAGGTTTAATATCCTGACCTAGTGAGATATACATGGAGGAGGTTTAATATCCTGACCTAGTGAGGTATACATGGAGGTTTAATATCCTGACCTAGTGAGATATACATGGAGGCTTTAATACCCTGACCTAGTGAGATATACATGGAGGAGGTTTAGTATCCTGACCTAGTGAGATATACATGGAGGAGGTTTAATATCCTGACCTAGTGATATATACATGGAGGAGGTTTAATATCCTGACCTAGTGAGATATACATGGAGGAGGTTTAATATCCTGACCTAGTGAGATATACATGGAGGAGGTTTAATATCCTGACCTAGTGAGATATACATGGAGGAGGTTTAATATCCTGACCTAGTGAGATATACATGGAGGAGGTTTAATATCCTGACCTAGTGAGATATACATGGAGGAGGTTTAATATCCTGACCTAGTGAGATATACATGGAGGAGGTTTAATATCCTGACCTAGTGAGATATACATGCAGGAGGTTTAATATCCTGACCTAGTGAGATATACATGGAGGTTTAATATCCTGACCTAGTGAGATATACATGGAGGAGGTTTAATATCCTGACCTAGTGAGATATACATGGAGGAGGTTTAATATCCTGACCTAGTGAGATATACATGGAGGTTTAATATCCTGACCTAGTGAGATATACATGGAGGTTTAATATCCTGACCTAGTGAGATATACATGGAGGAGGTTTAATATCCTGACCTAGTGAGATATACATGGAGGAGGTTTAATATCCTGACCTAGTGAGATATACATGGAGGAGGTTTAATATCCTGACCTAGTGAGATATACATGGAGGAGGTTTAATATCCTGACCTAGTGAGATATACATGGAGGTTTAATACCCTGACCTAGTGAGATATACATGGAGGAGGTTTAATACCCTGACCTAGTGAGATATACATGGAGGAGGTTTAATATCCTGACCTAGTGAGATATACATGGAGGAGGTTTAATATCCTGATCTAGTGAGATATACATGGAGGAGGTTTAATACCCTGACCTAGTGAGATATACATGGAGGAGGTTTAATATCCTGACCTAGTGAGATATACATGGAGGAGGTTTAATATCCTGACCTAGTGAGATATACATGGAGGAGGTTTAATACCCTGACCTAGTGAGATATATATGGAGGTTTAATATCCTGACCTAGTGAGATATATATGGAGGTTTAATATCCTGACCTAGTGAGATATACATGGAGGTTTAATACCCTGACCTAGTGAGATATACATGGAGGAGGTTTAATATCCTGACCTAGTGAGATATACATGGAGGAGGTTTAATATCCTGACCTAGTGAGATATACATGGAGGTTTAATATCCTGAGCTAGTGAGATATACATGGAGGTTTAATACCCTGACCTAGTGAGATATACATGGAGGAGGTTTAATATCCTGACCTAGTGAGATATACATGGAGGTTTAATACCCTGACCTAGTGAGAGATATACATGAGGAGGTTTAATATCCTGACCTAGTGAGATATACATGGAGATGAGGTTTAATATCCTGACCTAGTGAGATATATATGGAGGAGGTTTAATATCCTGACCTAGTGAGATATACATGGAGGTTTAATATCCTGACCTAGTGAGATATACATGGAGGTTTAATATCCTGACCTAGTGAGATATACATGGAGGAGGTTTAATATCCTGACCTAGTGAGATATACATGGAGGAGGTTTAATATCCTGACCTAGTGAGATATACATGGAGGAGGTTTAATATCCTGACCTAGTGAGATATACATGGAGGTTTAATATCCTGACCTAGTGAGATATACATGGAGGTTTAATATCCTGAGCTAGTGAGATATACATGGAGGTTTAAAACCCTGACCTAGTGAGATATACATGGAGGTTTAATGTCCTGACCTAGTGAGATATACATGGAGGAGGTTTAATATCCTGACCTAGTGAGATATACATGGAGGAGGTTTAATACCCTGACCTAGTGAGATATACATGAGTGAGGTTTAATATCCTGACCTAGTGAGATATACATGAGAGGAGGTTTAATATCCTGACCTAGTTTGATATACATGGAGGAGGTTTAATACCCTGACCTATGTGAGATATACATGGAGGTTTAATATCCTGACCTAGTGAGATATACATGGAGGTTTAATATCCTGACCTAGTGAGATATACGTGGAGGAGGTTTAATATCCTGACCTAGTGAGATATACATGGAGGTTTAATATCCTGACCTAGTGAGATATACATGGAGGTTTAATATCCTGACCTAGTGAGATATATGTGGAGGAGGTTTAATATCCTGACCTAGTGAGATATACATGGGAGGAGGTTTAATATCCTGACCTAGTGAGATATACTTGAGGAGGTTTAATATCCTGACCTAGTGAGATATACATGGAGCTTTAATATCCTGACCTAGTGAGATATACATGGAGGTTTAATATCCTGACCTAGTGAGATATACATGGAGGAGGTTTAATATCCTGACCTAGTGAGATATACATGGAGGAGGTTTAATATCCTGACCTAGTGAGATATACATGGAGGTTTAATATCCTGACCTAGTGAGATATACATGGAGGTTTAATATCCTGAGCTAGTGAGATATACATGGAGGTTTAATACCCTGACCTAGTGAGATATACATGGAGGTTTAATGTCCTGACCTAGTGAGATATACATGGAGGTTTAATGTCCTGACCTAGTGAGATATACATGGAGGAGGTTTAATATCCTGACCTAGTGAGATATACATGGAGGAGGTTTAATACCCTGACCTAGTGAGATATACATGGAGGAGGTTTAATATCCTGACCTAGTGAGATATACATGGAGGAGGTTTAATATCCTGACCTAGTTTGATATACATGGAGGAGGTTTAATACCCTGACCTAGTGAGATATACATGGAGGTTTAATATCCTGACCTAGTGAGATATACATGGAGGAGGTTTAATATCCTGACCTAGTGAGATATACGTGGAGGAGGTTTAATATCCTGACCTAGTGAGATATACATGGAGGTTTAATATCCTGACCTAGTGAGATATACATGGAGGTTTAATATCCTGACCTAGTGAGATATATGTGGAGGAGGTTTAATATCCTGACCTAGTGAGATATACATGGAGGAGGTTTAATATCCTGACCTAGTGAGATATACTTGGAGGAGGTTTAATATCCTGACCTAGTGAGATATACATGGAGCTTTAATATCCTGACCTAGTGAGATATACATGGAGGTTTAATATCCTGACCTAGTGAGATATACATGGAGGGAGGTTTAATATCCTGACCTAGTGAGATATACATGGAGGAGGTTTAATATCCTGACCTAGTGAGATATACATGGAGGAGGTTTAATACCCTGACCAGTGAGATATACATGGAGGAGGTTTAATATCCTGGACCTAGTGAGATATATAGAGGAGTTTAATACCCTGACCTAGTGAGATATACATGGAGGAGGTTTAATACCCTGACCTAGTGAGATATACATGGAGGAGGTTTAATATCCTGACCCTAGTGAGATATACATGGAGTGAGGTTTAATACCCTGACCTAGTGAGATATACATGGAGGAGGTTTAATCCTGGCCTAGTGAGATATACATGGAGGAGGTTTAATATCCTGGACCTAGTGAGATATACATGGAGGAGTTTTAATACCCTGACCTAGTGAGATATACATGGAGTGAGGTTTAATATCCTGACCTAGTGAGATATACATGGAGGTTTAATATCCTGACCTAGTGAGATATACATGGAGGTTTAATATCCTGACCTAGTGAGATATACATGGAGGAGGTTTAATATCCTGACCTAGTGAGATATACATGGAGGAGGTTCAATACCCTGACCTAGTGAGATATACATGGAGGTTTAATATCCTGACCTAGTGAGATATACATGGAGGTTTAATACCCTGACCTAGTGAGATATACATGGAGGAGGTTTAATATCCTGACCTAGTGAGATATACATGGAGGAGGTTCAATACCCTGACCTAGTGAGATATACATGGAGGAGGTTCAATACCCTGACCTAGTGAGATATACATGGAGGAGGTTTAATATCCTGACCTAGTGAGATATACATGGAGGAGGTTTAATATCCTGACCTAGTGAGAGATATACATGGAGGAGGTTCAATATCCTGGCCGAGTGAGATATACATGAGATATCCTGACCTAGTGAGATATACATGGAGGTTTAATATCCTGACCCAGTGAGATATACATGGAGGTTATACATGGAGGTCCTGACCTAGTGAGATATACATGGAGGTTTAATATCCTGACCAGTGAGATTACATGGAGGTCCTGACCTAGTGAGATATACATGGAGGAGGTTTAATATCCTGACCTAGTGAGATATACATGGAGGTTTAATATCCTGACCTAGTGAGATATACATGGAGGTTTAATATCCTGACCTAGTGAGATATACATGGAGGAGGTTTAATACTCCTGACCTAGTGACATATACATGGAGGTTTAATATCCTGACCTAGTGAGATATACATGGAGGAGGTTTAATATCCTGACCTAGTGAGATATACATGGAGGAGGTTTAATATCCTGACCTAGTGAGATATACATGGAGGAGGTTTAATATCCTGACCTAGTGAGATATACATGGAGGTTTAATATCCTGACCTAGTGAGATATACATGGAGGTTTAATATCCTGACCTAGTGAGATATACATGGAGGAGGTTTAATATCCTGACCTAGTGAGATATACATGGAGGTTTAATATCCTGACCTAGTGAGATATACATGGAGTGAGGTTTCCTGACCTAGTGAGATATACATGGAGGTTTAATACTGACCTAGTGAGATATACATGGAGGAGGTTTAATATCCTGACCTAGTGAGATATACATGGAGGAGTTTAATATCCTGACCTAGTGAGATATACATGGAGGAGGTTCAATATCCTGACCTAGTGAGAGATATACATGGAGGAGGTTTAATACCCTGACCTAGTGAGATATACATGAGGAGGTTTAATATCCTGACCTAGTGAGATATATGGATGTTTAATATCCTGACCTAGTGAGATATACATGGAGGTTTAATATCCTGACCTAGTGAGATATACATGGAGGAGTTTAATACCCTGACCTAGTGAGATATACATGGAGGAGGTTTAATATCCTGACCTAGTGAGATATACATGGAGGTTTAATATCCTGACCTAGTGAGATATACATGGAGGTTTAATATCCTGACCCAGTGAGATATACATGGAGGTTTAATATCCCGACCTAGTGAGATATACATGGAGGAGTTTAATATCCTGACCTAGTGAGATATACATGGGAGGAGGTTTAATATCCTGACCTAGTGAGATATACATGGAGGCTTAATATCCTGACCTAGTGAGATATACATGGAGGAGGTTTAATATCCTGACCTAGTGAGACATACATGGAGGTTTAATATCCTGACCTAGTGAGATATACATGGAGGTTTAATATCCTGACCTATGAGTTATACATGGAGGAGGTTTAATATCCTGACCTAGTGAGATATACATGGAGGAGGTTTAATATCCCTGACCTAGTGAGATATACATGGAGGAGGTTCAACATCCTGACCTAGTGAGATATACATGGAGGAGGTTTAATATCCTGACCTAGTGAGATATACATGGAGGTTTAAGTCCTGACCTAGTGAGTTATACATGGAGGAGGTTTAATATCCTGACCTAGTGAGATATACATGGAGGAGGTTTAATACCCTGACCTAGTGAGATATACATGGAGGAGGTTTAATATCCTGACCTAGTGAGATATACATGGAGGAGGTTTAATATCCTGACCTAGTGAGATATACATGGAGGAGGTTTAATATCCTGACCTATGAGATATACATGGAGGAGTTTAATATCCTGACCCCAGTGGAGATATACATGGAGGAGGCTTAATATCCTGACCTAGTGATATACATGGAGGTTTAATACCCTGACCTAGTGAGATATACATGGAGGTTTAATACCCTGACATAGTGAGATATACATGGAGGAGGTTTAATATCCTGACCTAGTGAGATATACATGGAGGAGGTTTAATATCCTGACCTAGTGAGATATACATGGAGGAGGTTTAATATCCTGACCTAGTGAGATATACATGGAGGAGGTTTAATATCCTGACCTAGTGAGATATACATGGAGGAGGTTTAATATCCTGACCTAGTGAGATATACATGGAGGAGGTTTAATATCCTGACCTAGTGAGATATACATGGAGGAGGTTTAATATCCTGACCTAGTGAGATATACATGGAGGAGGTTTAATATCCTGACCTAGTGAGATATACATGGAGGAGGTTTAATATCCTGACCTAGTGAGATATACATGGAGGAGGTTTAATATCCTGACCTAGTGAGATATACATGGAGGAGGTTTAATATCCTGACCTAGTGAGATATACATGGAGGAGGTTTAATATCCTGACCTAGTGAGATATACATGGAGGAGGTTTAATATCCTGACCTAGTGAGATATACATGGAGGAGGTTTAATATCCTGACCTAGTGAGATATACATGGAGGAGGTTTAATATCCTGACCTAGTGAGATATACATGGAGGAGGTTTAATATCCTGACCTAGTGAGATATACATGGAGGAGGTTTAATATCCTGACCTAGTGAGATATACATGGAGGAGGTTTAATATCCTGACCTAGTGAGATATACATGGAGGAGGTTTAATATCCTGACCTAGTGAGATATACATGGAGGAGGTTTAATATCCTGACCTAGTGAGATATACATGGAGGAGGTTTAATATCCTGACCTAGTGAGATATACATGGAGGAGGTTTAATATCCTGACCTAGTGAGATATACATGGAGGAGGTTTAATATCCTGACCTAGTGAGATATACATGGTAGAGGTTTAATATCCTGACCTAGTGAGATATACATGGAGGAGGTTTAATATCCTGACCTAGTGAGATATACATGGAGGAGGTTTAATATCCTGACCTAGTGAGATATACATGGAGGAGGTTTAATATCCTGACCTAGTGAGATATACATGGAGGAGGTTTAATATCCTGACCTAGTGAGATATACATGGAGGAGGTTTAATATCCTGACCTAGTGAGATATACATGGAGGAGGTTTAATATCCTGACCTAGTGAGATATACATGGAGGTTTAATATCCTGACCTAGTGAGATATACATGGAGGAGGTTTAATATCCTGACCTAGTGAGATATACATGGAGGAGGTTTAATATCCTGACCTAGTGAGATATACATGGAGGAGGTTTAATATCCTGACCTAGTGAGATATACATGGAGGAGGTTTAATATCCTGACCTAGTGAGATATACATGGAGGAGGTTTAATATCCTGACCTAGTGAGATATACATGGAGGAGGTTTAATATCCTGACCTAGTGAGATATACATGGAGGAGGTTTAATATCCTGACCTAGTGAGATATACATGGAGGAGGTTTAATATCCTGACCTAGTGAGATATACATGGAGGTTTAATATCCTGACCTAGTGAGATATACATGGAGGAGGTTTAATATCCTGACCTAGTGAGATATACATGGAGGAGGTTTAATATCCTGACCTAGTGAGATATACATGGAGGAGGTTTAATATCCTGACCTAGTGAGATATACATGGAGGAGGTTTAATATCCTGACCTAGTGAGATATACATGGAGGAGGTTTAATATCCTGACCTAGTGAGATATACATGGAGGAGGTTTAATATCCTGACCTAGTGAGATATACATGGAGGAGGTTTAATATCCTGACCTAGTGAGATATACATGGAGAGGTTTAATATCCTGACCTAGTGAGATATACATGGAGGTTTAATATCCTGACCTAGTGAGATATACATGGAGGAGGTTTAATATCCTGACCTAGTGAGATATACATGGAGGAGGTTTAATATCCTGACCTAGTGAGATATACATGGAGGAGGTTTAATATCCTGACCTAGTGAGATATACATGGAGGAGGTTTAATATCCTGACCTAGTGAGATATACATGGAGGAGGTTTAATATCCTGACCTAGTGAGATATACATGGAGGAGGTTTAATATCCTGACCTAGTGAGATATACATGGAGGAGGTTTAATATCCTGACCTAGTGAGATATACATGGAGGAGGTTTAATATCCTGACCTAGTGAGATATACATGGAGGAGGTTTAATATCCTGACCTAGTGAGATATACATGGAGGAGGTTTAATATCCTGACCTAGTGAGATATACATGGAGGTTTAATATCCTGACCTAGTGAGATATACATGGAGGAGGTTTAATATCCTGACCTAGTGAGATATACATGGAGGAGGTTTAATATCCTGACCTAGTGAGATATACATGGAGGAGGTTTAATATCCTGACCTAGTGAGATATACATGGAGGAGGTTTAATATCCTGACCTAGTGAGATATACATGGAGGAGGTTTAATATCCTGACCTAGTGAGATATACATGGAGGAGGTTTAATATCCTGACCTAGTGAGATATACATGGAGGAGGTTTAATATCCTGACCTAGTGAGATATACATGGAGGAGGTTTAATATCCTGACCTAGTGAGATATACATGAGGAGGTTTAATATCCTGACCTAGTGAGATATACATGGGAGGTTTAATATCCTGACCTAGTGAGATATACATGGAGGAGGTTTAATATCCTGACCTAGTGAGATATACATGGAGGAGGTTTAATATCCTGACCTAGTGAGATATACATGGAGGTTTAATATCCTGACCTAGTGAGATATATATGGAGGTTTAATATCCTGACCTAGTGAGATATACATGGAGGAGGTTTAATACCCTGACCTAGTGAGATATACATGGAGGTTTAATATCCTGACCTAGTGAGATATACATGGAGGTTTAATACCCTGACCTAGTGAGATATACATGGAGGAGGTTTAATATCCTGACCTAGTGAGATATACATGGAGGAGGTTTAATATCCTGACCTAGTGAGATATACATGGAGGAGGTTTAATATCCTGACCTAGTGAGATATACATGGAGGAGGTTTAATATCCTGACCTAGTGAGATATACATGGAGGAGGTTTAATATCCTGACCTAGTGAGATATACATGGAGGAGGTTTAATATCCTGACCTAGTGAGATATACATGGAGGAGGTTTAATATCCTGACCTAGTGAGATATACATGGAGGAGGTTTAATATCCTGACCTAGTGAGATATACATGGAGGAGGTTTAATATCCTGACCTAGTGAGATATACATGGAGGAGGTTTAATATCCTGACCTAGTGAGATATACATGGAGGAGGTTTAATATCCTGACCTAGTGAGATATACATGGAGGTTTAATATCCTGACCTAGTGAGATATACATGGAGGAGGTTTAATATCCTGACCTAGTGAGATATACATGGAGGAGGTTTAATATCCTGACCTAGTGAGATATACATGGAGGAGGTTTAATATCCTGACCTAGTGAGATATACATGGAGGAGGTTTAATATCCTGACCTAGTGAGATATACATGGAGGAGGTTTAATATCCTGACCTAGTGAGATATACATGGAGGAGGTTTAATATCCTGACCTAGTGAGATATACATGGAGGAGGTTTAATATCCTGACCTAGTGAGATATACATGGAGGAGGTTTAATATCCTGACCTAGTGAGATATACATGGAGGAGGTTTAATACCCTGACCTAGTGAGATATACATGGAGGAGGTTTAATATCCTGACCTAGTGAGATATACATGGAGGAGGTTTAATATCCTGACCTAGTGAGATATACATGGGAGGTTTAATATCCTGACCTAGTGAGATATACATGGAGGAGGTTTAATATCCTGACCTAGTGAGATATACATGGGAGGTTTAATATCCTGACCTAGTGAGATATACATGGAGGAGGTTTAATATCCTGACCTAGTGAGATATACATGGAGGAGGTTTAATATCCTGACCTAGTGAGATATACATGGAGGAGGTTTAATATCCTGACCTAGTGAGATATACATGGAGGAGGTTTAATATCCTGACCTAGTGAGATATACATGGAGGAGGTTTAATATCCTGACCTAGTGAGATATACATGGAGGAGGTTTAATATCCTGACCTAGTGAGATATACATGGAGGTTTAATATCCTGACCTAGTGAGATATACATGGAGGAGGTTTAATATCCTGACCTAGTGAGATATACATGGAGGAGGTTTAATATCCTGACCTAGTGAGATATACATGGAGGAGGTTTAATATCCTGACCTAGTGAGATATACATGGAGGAGGTTTAATATCCTGACCTAGTGAGATATACATGGAGGAGGTTTAATATCCTGACCTAGTGAGATATACATGGAGGAGGTTTAATATCCTGACCTAGTGAGATATACATGGAGGAGGTTTAATATCCTGACCTAGTGAGATATACATGGAGGTTTAATACCCTGACCTAGTGAGATATACATGGAGGTTTAATACCCTGACCTAGTGAGATATACATGGAGGAGGTTTAATATCCTGACCTAGTGAGATATACATGGAGGAGGTTTAATATCCTGACCTAGTGAGATATACATGGAGGAGGTTTAATATCCTGACCTAGTGAGATATACATGGAGGAGGTTTAATATCCTGACCTAGTGAGATATACATGGAGGAGGTTTAATATCCTGACCTAGTGAGATATACATGGAGGAGGTTTAATATCCTGACCTAGTGAGATATACATGGAGGAGGTTTAATATCCTGACCTAGTGAGATATACATGGAGGAGGTTTAATATCCTGACCTAGTGAGATATACATGGAGGAGGTTTAATATCCTGACCTAGTGAGATATACATGGAGGAGGTTTAATATCCTGACCTAGTGAGATATACATGGAGGAGGTTTAATATCCTGACCTAGTGAGATATACATGGAGGAGGTTTAATATCCTGACCTAGTGAGATATACATGGAGGAGGTTTAATACCCTGACCTAGTGAGATATACATGGAGGAGGTTTAATACCCTGACCTAGTGAGATATACATGGAGGAGGTTTAATATCCTGACCTAGTGAGATATACATGGAGGAGGTTTAATATCCTGACCTAGTGAGATATACATGGAGGAGGTTTAATATCCTGACCTAGTGAGATATACATGGAGGAGGTTTAATATCCTGACCTAGTGAGATATACATGGAGGAGGTTTAATATCCTGACCTAGTGAGATATACATGGAGGAGGTTTAATATCCTGACCTAGTGAGATATACATGGAGGAGGTTTAATATCCTGACCTAGTGAGATATACATGGAGGAGGTTTAATATCCTGACCTAGTGAGATATACATGGAGGAGGTTTAATATCCTGACCTAGTGAGATATACATGGAGGAGGTTTAATATCCTGACCTAGTGAGATATACATGGAGGAGGTTTAATATCCTGACCTAGTGAGATATACATGGAGGAGGTTTAATATCCTGACCTAGTGAGATATACATGGAGGTTTAATATCCTGACCTAGTGAGATATACATGGAGGTTTAATACCCTGACCTAGTGAGATATACATGGAGGAGGTTTAATATCCTGACCTAGTGAGATATACATGGAGGAGGTTTAATATCCTGACCTAGTGAGATATACATGGAGGAGGTTTAATATCCTGACCTAGTGAGATATACATGGAGGTTTAATATCCTGACCTAGTGAGATATACATGGAGAAGGTTTAATATCCTGACCTAGTGAGATATACATGGAGGAGGTTTAATATCCTGACCTAGTGAGATATACATGTAGGAGGTTTAATATCCTGACCTAGTGAGATATACATGGAGGAGGTTTAATATCCTGACCTAGTGAGATATACATGGAGGAGGTTTAATATCCTGACCTAGTGAGATATACATGGAGGAGGTTTAATATCCTGACCTAGTGAGATATACATGGAGGAGGTTTAATATCCTGACCTAGTGAGATATACATGGAGGAGGTTTAATATCCTGACCTAGTGAGATATACATGGAGGAGGTTTAATATCCTGACCTAGTGAGATATACATGGAGGAGGTTTAATATCCTGACCTAGTGAGATATACATGGAGGAGGTTTAATATCCTGACCTAGTGAGATATACATGGAGGAGGTTTAATATCCTGACCTAGTGAGATATACATGGAGGAGGTTTAATATCCTGACCTAGTGAGATATACATGGAGGAGGTTTAATATCCTGACCTAGTGAGATATACATGGAGGTTTAATATCCTGACCTAGTGAGATATACATGGAGGAGGTTTAATATCCTGACCTAGTGAGATATACATGGAGGAGGTTTAATATCCTGACCTAGTGAGATATACATGGAGGAGGTTTAATATCCTGACCTAGTGAGATATACATGGAGGAGGTTTAATATCCTGACCTAGTGAGATATACATGGAGGAGGTTTAATATCCTGACCTAGTGAGATATACATGGAGGAGGTTTAATATCCTGACCTAGTGAGATATACATGGAGGAGGTTTAATACCCTGACCTAGTGAGATATACATGGAGGAGGTTTAATATCCTGACCTAGTGAGATATACATGGAGGAGGTTTAATATCCTGACCTAGTGAGATATACATGGAGGAGGTTTAATATCCTGACCTAGTGAGATATACATGGAGGAGGTTTAATATCCTGACCTAGTGAGATATACATGGAGGAGGTTTAATATCCTGACCTAGTGAGATATACATGGAGGAGGTTTAATATCCTGACCTAGTGAGATATACATGGAGGAGGTTTAATATCCTGACCTAGTGAGATATACATGGGGAGGTTTAATATCCTGACCTAGTGAGATATACATGGAGGAGGTTTAATATCCTGACCTAGTGAGATATACATGGAGAGGTTTAATATCCTGACCTAGTGAGATATACATGGAGGAGGTTTAATATCCTGACCTAGTGAGATATACATGGAGGAGGTTTAATATCCTGACCTAGTGAGATATACATGGAGGAGGTTTAATATCCTGACCTAGTGAGATATACATGGAGGAGGTTTAATATCCTGACCTAGTGAGATATACATGGAGGAGGTTTAATATCCTGACCTAGTGAGATATACATGGAGGAGGTTTAATATCCTGACCTAGTGAGATATACATGGAGGAGGTTTAATATCCTGACCTAGTGAGATATACATGGAGGTTTAATATCCTGACCTAGTGAGATATACATGGAGGAGGTTTAATATCCTGACCTAGTGAGATATACATGGAGGAGGTTTAATATCCTGACCTAGTGAGATATACATGGAGGAGGTTTAATATCCTGACCTAGTGAGATATACATGGAGGAGGTTTAATATCCTGACCTAGTGAGATATACATGGAGGAGGTTTAATATCCTGACCTAGTGAGATATACATGGAGGAGGTTTAATATCCTGACCTAGTGAGATATACATGGAGGAGGTTTAATATCCTGACCTAGTGAGATATACATGGAGGTTTAATACCCTGACCTAGTGAGATATACATGGAGGTTTAATACCCTGACCTAGTGAGATATACATGGAGGAGGTTTAATATCCTGACCTAGTGAGATATACATGGAGGAGGTTTAATATCCTGACCTAGTGAGATATACATGGAGGAGGTTTAATATCCTGACCTAGTGAGATATACATGGAGGTTTAATATCCTGACCTAGTGAGATATACATGGAGGAGGTTTAATATCCTGACCTAGTGAGATATACATGGAGGAGGTTTAATATCCTGACCTAGTGAGATATACATGGAGGAGGTTTAATATCCTGACCTAGTGAGATATACATGGAGGAGGTTTAATATCCTGACCTAGTGAGATATACATGGAGGAGGTTTAATATCCTGACCTAGTGAGATATACATGGAGGAGGTTTAATATCCTGACCTAGTGAGATATACATGGAGGTTTAATACCCTGACCTAGTGAGATATACATGGAGGAGGTTTAATATCCTGACCTAGTGAGATATACATGGAGGAGGTTTAATATCCTGACCTAGTGAGATATACATGGAGGAGGTTTAATATCCTGACCTAGTGAGATATACATGGAGGAGGTTTAATATCCTGACCTAGTGAGATATACATGGAGGAGGTTTAATATCCTGACCTAGTGAGATATACATGGAGGAGGTTTAATATCCTGACCTAGTGAGATATACATGGAGGAGGTTTAATACCCTGACCTAGTGAGATATACATGGGAGGTTTAATATCCTGACCTAGTGAGATATACATGGAGAGGTTTAATATCCTGACCTAGTGAGATATACATGGAGGTTTAATATCCTGACCTAGTGAGATATACATGGAGGAGGTTTAATATCCTGACCTAGTGAGATATACATGGAGGAGGTTTAATATCCTGACCTAGTGAGATATACATGGAGGAGGTTTAATATCCTGACCTAGTGAGATATACATGGAGGTTTAATATCCTGACCTAGTGAGATATACATGGAGGAGGTTTAATATCCTGACCTAGTGAGATATACATGGAGGAGTTTAATATCCTGACCTAGTGAGATATACATGGAGGTTTAATACCCTGACCTAGTGAGATATACATGGAGGTTTAATATCCTGACCTAGTGAGATATACATGGAGGAGGTTTAATATCCTGACCTAGTGAGATATACATGGAGGAGGTTTAATATCCTGACCTAGTGAGATATACATGGAGGAGGTTTAATATCCTGACCTAGTGAGATATACATGGAGGAGGTTTAATATCCTGACCTAGTGAGATATACATGGAGGAGGTTTAATATCCTGACCTAGTGAGATATACATGGAGGAGGTTTAATATCCTGACCTAGTGAGATATACATGGAGGAGGTTTAATATCCTGACCTAGTGAGATATACATGGAGGAGGTTTAATATCCTGACCTAGTGAGATATACATGGAGGAGGTTTAATATCCTGACCTAGTGAGATATACATGGAGGAGGTTTAATATCCTGACCTAGTGAGATATACATGGAGGAGGTTTAATATCCTGACCTAGTGAGATATACATGGAGGAGGTTTAATATCCTGACCTAGTGAGATATACATGGAGGAGGTTTAATATCCTGACCTAGTGAGATATACATGGAGGAGGTTTAATATCCTGACCTAGTGAGATATACATGGAGGAGGTTTAATATCCTGACCTAGTGAGATATACATGGAGGAGGTTTAATATCCTGACCTAGTGAGATATACATGGAGGAGGTTTAATATCCTGACCTAGTGAGATATACATGGAGGTTTAATATCCTGACCTAGTGAGATATACATGGAGGAGGTTTAATATCCTGACCTAGTGAGATATACATGGAGGAGGTTTAATATCCTGACCTAGTGAGATATACATGGAGGAGGTTTAATATCCTGACCTAGTGAGATATACATGGAGGAGGTTTAATATCCTGACCTAGTGAGATATACATGGAGGAGGTTTAATATCCTGACCTAGTGAGATATACATGGAGGAGGTTTAATATCCTGACCTAGTGAGATATACATGGAGGAGGTTTAATATCCTGACCTAGTGAGATATACATGGAGGAGGTTTAATATCCTGACCTAGTGAGATATACATGGAGGAGGTTTAATATCCTGACCTAGTGAGATATACATGGAGGAGGTTTAATATCCTGACCTAGTGAGATATACATGGAGGAGGTTTAATATCCTGACCTAGTGAGATATACATGGAGGAGGTTTAATATCCTGACCTAGTGAGATATACATGGAGGAGGTTTAATATCCTGACCTAGTGAGATATACATGAGGAGGTTTAATATCCTGACCTAGTGAGATATACATGGAGGAGGTTTAATATCCTGACCTAGTGAGATATACATGGAGGAGGTTTAATATCCTGACCTAGTGAGATATACATGGAGGAGGTTTAATATCCTGACCTAGTGAGATATACATGGAGGAGGTTTAATATCCTGACCTAGTGAGATATACATGGAGGAGGTTTAATATCCTGACCTAGTGAGATATACATGGAGGAGGTTTAATATCCTGACCTAGTGAGATATACATGGAGGAGGTTTAATATCCTGACCTAGTGAGATATACATGGAGGAGGTTTAATATCCTGACCTAGTGAGATATACATGGAGGAGGTTTAATATCCTGACCTAGTGAGATATACATGGAGGAGGTTTAATATCCTGACCTAGTGAGATATACATGGAGGAGGTTTAATATCCTGACCTAGTGAGATATACATGGAGGAGGTTTAATATCCTGACCTAGTGAGATATACATGGAGGAGGTTTAATATCCTGACCTAGTGAGATATACATGGAGGAGGTTTAATATCCTGACCTAGTGAGATATACATGGAGGAGGTTTAATATCCTGACCTAGTGAGATATACATGGAGGAGGTTTAATATCCTGACCTAGTGAGATATACATGGAGGAGGTTTAATATCCTGACCTAGTGAGATATACATGGAGGAGGTTTAATATCCTGACCTAGTGAGATATACATGGAGGAGGTTTAATATCCTGACCTAGTGAGATATACATGGAGGAGGTTTAATATCCTGACCTAGTGAGATATACATGGAGGAGGTTTAATATCCTGACCTAGTGAGATATACATGGAGGAGGTTTAATATCCTGACCTAGTGAGATATACATGGAGGAGGTTTAATATCCTGACCTAGTGAGATATACATGGAGGAGGTTTAATATCCTGACCTAGTGAGATATACATGGAGGAGGTTTAATATCCTGACCTAGTGAGATATACATGGAGGAGGTTTAATATCCTGACCTAGTGAGATATACATGGAGGTTTAATATCCTGACTTAGTGAGATATACATGGAGGAGGTTTAATATCCTGACCTAGTGAGATATACATGGAGGAGTAATATCCTGACCTAGTGAGATATACATGGAGGAGGTTTAATATCCTGACCTAGTGAGATATACATGGAGGAGGTTTAATATCCTGACCTAGTGAGATATACATGGAGGAGGTTTAATATCCTGACCTAGTGAGATATACATGGAGGAGGTTTAATATCCTGACCTAGTGAGATATACATGGAGGAGGTTTAATATCCTGACCTAGTGAGATATACATGGAGGAGGTTTAATATCCTGACCTAGTGAGATATACATGGAGGAGGTTTAATATCCTGACCTAGTGAGATATACATGGAGGGTTTAATATCCTGACCTAGTGAGATATACATGGAGGAGGTTTAATATCCTGACCTAGTGAGATATACATGGAGGAGGTTTAATATCCTGACCTAGTGAGATATACATGGAGGAGGTTTAATATCCTGACCTAGTGAGATATACATGGGAGGTTTAATATCCTGACCTAGTGAGATATACATGGAGGAGGTTTAATATCCTGACCTAGTGAGATATACATGGAGGAGGTTTAATATCCTGACCTAGTGAGATATACATGGAGGAGGTTTAATATCCTGACCTAGTGAGATATACATGGAGGAGGTTTAATATCCTGACCTAGTGAGATATACATGGAGGAGGTTTAATATCCTGACCTAGTGAGATATACATGGAGGAGGTTTAATATCCTGACCTAGTGAGATATACATGGAGGAGGTTTAATATCCTGACCTAGTGAGATATACATGGAGGAGGTTTAATATCCTGACCTAGTGAGATATACATGGAGGAGGTTTAATATCCTGACCTAGTGAGATATACATGGAGGAGGTTTAATATCCTGACCTAGTGAGATATACATGGAGGAGGTTTAATATCCTGACCTAGTGAGATATACATGGAGGAGGTTTAATATCCTGACCTAGTGAGATATACATGGAGGAGGTTTAATATCCTGACCTAGTGAGATATACATGGAGGAGGTTTAATATCCTGACCTAGTGAGATATACATGGAGGAGGTTTAATATCCTGACCTAGTGAGATATACATGGAGGAGGTTTAATATCCTGACCTAGTGAGATATACATGGAGGAGGTTTAATATCCTGACCTAGTGAGATATACATGGAGGAGGTTTAATATCCTGACCTAGTGAGATATACATGGAGGAGGTTTAATATCCTGACCTAGTGAGATATACATGGAGGAGGTTTAATATCCTGACCTAGTGAGATATACATGGAGGAGGTTTAATATCCTGACCTAGTGAGATATACATGGAGGAGGTTTAATATCCTGACCTAGTGAGATATACATGGAGGAGGTTTAATATCCTGACCTAGTGAGATATACATGGAGGAGGTTTAATATCCTGACCTAGTGAGATATACATGGAGGAGGTTTAATATCCTGACCTAGTGAGATATACATGGAGGAGGTTTAATATCCTGACCTAGTGAGATATACATGGAGGAGGTTTAATATCCTGACCTAGTGAGATATACATGGAGGAGGTTTAATATCCTGACCTAGTGAGATATACATGGAGGAGGTTTAATATCCTGACCTAGTGAGATATACATGGAGGAGGTTTAATATCCTGACCTAGTGAGATATACATGGAGGAGGTTTAATATCCTGACCTAGTGAGATATACATGGAGGAGGTTTAATATCCTGACCTAGTGAGATATACATGGAGGAGGTTTAATATCCTGACCTAGTGAGATATACATGAGGAGGTTTAATATCCTGACCTAGTGAGATATACATGGGAGGTTTAATATCCTGACCTAGTGAGATATACATGGAGGAGGTTTAATATCCTGACCTAGTGAGATATACATGGAGGAGGTTTAATATCCTGACCTAGTGAGATATACATGGAGGAGGTTTAATATCCTGACCTAGTGAGATATACATGGAGGAGGTTTAATATCCTGACCTAGTGAGATATACATGGAGGAGGTTTAATATCCTGACCTAGTGAGATATACATGGAGGAGGTTTAATATCCTGACCTAGTGAGATATACATGGAGGAGGTTTAATATCCTGACCTAGTGAGATATACATGGAGGAGGTTTAATATCCTGACCTAGTGAGATATACATGGAGGAGGTTTAATATCCTGACCTAGTGAGATATACATGGAGGAGGTTTAATATCCTGACCTAGTGAGATATACATGGGAGGTTTAATATCCTGACCTAGTGAGATATACATGGAGGAGGTTTAATATCCTGACCTAGTGAGATATACATGGAGGAGGTTTAATATCCTGACCTAGTGAGATATACATGGAGGAGGTTTAATATCCTGACCTAGTGAGATATACATGGAGGTTTAATATCCTGACCTAGTGAGATATACATGGAGGAGGTTTAATATCCTGACCTAGTGAGATATACATGGAGGAGGTTTAATATCCTGACCTAGTGAGATATACATGGAGGAGGTTTAATATCCTGACCTAGTGAGATATACATGGAGGAGGTTTAATATCCTGACCTAGTGAGATATACATGGAGGAGGTTTAATATCCTGACCTAGTGAGATATACATGGAGGAGGTTTAATATCCTGACCTAGTGAGATATACATGGAGGAGGTTTAATATCCTGACCTAGTGAGATATACATGGAGGAGGTTTAATATCCTGACCTAGTGAGATATACATGGAGGTTTAATATCCTGACCTAGTGAGATATACATGGAGGAGGTTTAATATCCTGACCTAGTGAGATATACATGGAGGAGGTTTAATATCCTGACCTAGTGAGATATACATGGAGGAGGTTTAATATCCTGACCTAGTGAGATATACATGGAGGAGGTTTAATATCCTGACCTAGTGAGATATACATGGAGGAGGTTTAATATCCTGACCTAGTGAGATATACATGGAGGAGGTTTAATATCCTGACCTAGTGAGATATACATGGAGGAGGTTTAATATCCTGACCTAGTGAGATATACATGGAGGAGGTTTAATATCCTGACCTAGTGAGATATACATGGAGGAGGTTTAATATCCTGACCTAGTGAGATATACATGGAGGAGGTTTAATATCCTGACCTAGTGAGATATACATGGAG
>NC_068438.1:55107458-55110963 GCF_023373465.1 Oncorhynchus keta | reverse complement strand
ATATACATGGAAGAGATATACATGGAAGAGGTTTAATATCCTGGCCGAGTGAGATATACTCTGTTCCTATGCATGCCTATCCTCCATTTAAAGGGATATCAACCAGATTCTTTTTTCTATGGCTTCCTAAGGTGTCAACAGTATTTAGACATAGTTTCAGGCTTTTGTTTTGAAAAATGGGCGTGAAGGTGGATAGGTGGGGGCTCTCAGAGTGAGTTTTGCGCTACAGAGTAAAGCGGCCATTGTTTCTCCGCTGTTATTGAAAAAAGCTACACACTCGGTTGATAAATGATCGAATATATATTTTAAAAACAACTTGAGGATTGATTATAAAAAAACGTTTGACATGTTTCTGTGGACATTATAGATATTATTTGGAATATACGCCTGTGTTGTGGTGACCGCTCTTTTTCCTGTGGATTTCTGAACATAACGTGACAAACAAACTTCGGTATTTTGGGTATACAAATTATCTTTATGGAACAAAAGGAACATTTGTTGTGTAACTGGGAGTCTCGTGAGTGAAAACACCCGAAGATCATCAAAGGTAAAAAAAATGTGATTGCTTTTCTGATTTTCATGACCTAGCTACTTAATGGTTAGTGTACATAATGTTATGCTATGCTATCGATAAACTTACACAAATGCTTGTATTGCTTTCGCTGTAAAGCATAATTTCAAAATCTGAGATGACAGGTGGATTAACAAAAGGCTGAACTGTGTTTTGCAATATTGTACTTGTGATTTCATGATTATGAATATTAGTGATATTATTTCACTGTGGCGCCATGCTATTCAGCCGTTACTGATGACAATTATCCTGGTAGCGGCAAGAAGTTAATACTACTCACGCTGCGCCTTGGTCCAATTATTCATACAACGGCCGTGAATATCCCACCAAAGCAGGACCAAGCAAGGTGCCCAGCAGGTGAAGGAGAGTTGGACATGGGAAGAGATACTAGGTGGATGCGAGACGGGGGAGTCGTCGAGGAGTAATGGAGGACAGCGACGATGCTGGGGTCCGCGGCCACAAACAGCCCAAGGGCAACCATACGTTTTTTTGGGGGAAGGGCACAAGGGGCGGTCGGCCAAACCGAGAGCCAGAGTCCGTCGGAGTCGATGGAGCACTTTGAGGAGGGATATTGGAGAGAGATGTTGGCTAGGAGTATGCTGCAGCGCAGGCGTTTTGAAGAGCGTGTCATCAGTCCGGTGAAACCAGTGCCGGCTCACACACCAGGCCTCCAGTGCGCCTTCCCAGCCCTGAACCTCCTGCGTCAGTCCCCAGTCCGGGCACGGCGTTCAGCACCGGCTCCATGGCCGGATCCGCGGTCTGAGCAGGTGCTACGTTCCGCACCGGAGACGCCACCGATGCTAGTTGGGGGTACTGTCAAGCCCTGACCATAGAGAGAGCCCCCTGGGTTCTCCATGGTTTTTTAGGTCTTGACTAGGGGTTTCTAGGTATTATATTTCTATGTTGGTGTATGTGTATGGTTCCCAATTGGAGGCAGCTGATAATCGTTACCTCTAATCGTGGATCATAATTAGTGTGTCGTTTTCCCCACCTGCGATATGGGATATTGTTTTGTATGCTCTGTATGTGCCTATGTGCTCTACGTGTTTCACGATCATTATATCTTTTGTTGTTTTGGAAGTTTCACTTCGTAAAAATGTGGAACTCTACTCACGCTGCGCCTTGGTCCAATTATTCATACGACGGTCGTGACATTCGATCTGCTTTGATATCGTTGAGTTGTGGAATAAAGTTATCTTTATATATTTGTTTTTTTTGTCGTTGTCACTTATTAACCTGTTAGTCCTATAGGGGCAGTATTTCATTTTTTGGATAAAAAGACGTGCCTGCTTTTAAGCGCAATATTTTGTCACGAAAAGATGCTCGACTATGCTTGAATTGATAGTTTTGGAAAAGAAGACACTCTTACGTTTCCAGAACTGCAAAGATTTTCACTGTGAGTGCTCTAGAACAAATGCTTCAGGCAAAACCAAGATGTTTGACCGACCAGGAAATGAACAGGATTTCTGAGGCACGTTTTCCATGATCGCCTTATATGGCTGTGTGAATGCGACAGGAATGAACGGACACTTTCTAGCGTTTCCCAAGGTGTCTGCAGCATTGTGACGTATTTGTAGGCATATCATTGGGAAGATTGACCATAAGAGACTACAATTGCCTATGTCCCGCACGGTGTCTGCGTGGAAATTGAAAAGCGCAAAAGTCAGCTACCAGTATTTTTCCATCCGAATCAGAGAAGAATGCAGGCTTCCAGGGACGGCATTTCAATGAAGAGATATATGACAAAACACCTTGAGGATTTATTCAAACAACGTTTTCCATGTTTCAGCTCGATATTATGGAGTTAATTCGGAAAAAGTTTGATTTTGTAGGTGACTGAATTTTCGGTTAGTTTCGGTAGCCAAATGCATAGTAACATTACATTACATTTGTCATTTAGCAGACGCTCTTATCCAGAGCGACTTACAAATTGGTGCATTCACCTAGTGACATCCAGTGGAACAGCCACTTTACAATAGTGCATCTAAATCTTTAGGGGGGTGAGAAGGATTACTTATCCTATCCTAGGTATTCCTTAAAGAGGTGGGGGTTTCAGGTGTCTCCGGAAGGTGGGTGATTGACTCCGCTGTCCTGGCGTCGTGAGGGGAGTTTGTCTCCACCATTGGGGGCCAGAGCAGCGACCAGTTTTGACTGGGCTGAGCGGGAACTGTACTTCCTCAGTGGTAGGGAGGCGAGCAGGCCAGAGGTGGATGAACGCAGTGCCCTCTGTTTGGGTGTAGGGCCTGATCAAGCCTGAGGTACTGAGGTGCCGTGCCCCTCACAGCTCCGTGGCCAAGCACCATGGGGTCTTAGCGGATGCGAAGCTAACTGGAAGCCAGTGGAGAGAGCGAGGAGCGGGGTGACGTGAGAGAATCCTGGGAAGGTTGAACACCAGACGGGCTGCTGCGGCGTTCTGGATGAGTTGTAGGGGTTTTAATGGCACAGGGGCAGGGAGCCCAGCCAACAGATCAGAGCCTGGAGGTACTGACGGTGGTGGTGACTGAATTTTTGTTAGTTTCGGTAGCCAAATGCATAGTAACAAAACGGAACGATGTGTCCTACACAAGAATCTTCAGGAAAACTGACATCTGCTATGTAACTGAGAGTCTCCTCATTGAAACATCTGAAGTTCTTCAAAGGTAAATTATTTTATTTGATCCCTTTGCTTGTTTTTGTGAATATGTTATGCTAAATGCTAACGCTAAATGCTAAGCTAGCTATCACCACTCTTACACAAATTATTGATTTTTCTGGTTCTAAAGCATATTTTGAAAATCTGAGACGACAGGATTGTTAAGAAAAGGATAAAGCTTGAGAGCAGGCATATTTATTTAATTTCATTTGCGATTTTCAGAAATCGCTAACGTTGCGTTATGGTAATGAGCTTGAGGCTGTAGTAACGCGACCGCATGCGGGATGGGGCGGACTATGAGG